>NC_142355.1:43860161-44102661 GCF_059441175.1 Urocampus carinirostris
CGACTGGAGGCACGTCTGCACGCACTTTAACTTTGTGTATAAAACCTGTAGCAACGCCTAAAGCATTTGTAGCGTTGACGGTGTGACTCATCCCCGATGCAGCAGGTGTTGCAATCTGCCCATCTTGTATGTGAAGGCTATTTGCAGTGAACAGGTCCATTCCTAGTAGTGGTGTACCGTCAGGAACTATGTAGAAGTCAGTATGTGCACTCTGATTGCGGTATGTAGCAGTAAGTTGAAGACAGCCCAACACCGGAACTGGCTTCTTCATGTAGGTCACCAGGCGTACAGTAGGCTTTGAGAGAGGCACGTGCATGAATGAATGTCTGTAAATGCTCTCTCGCAGAATTGAGACTGCTGAACCAGTGTCCACAAGCAGGTCAGTAGTAAGTGACTGTTCATCATTCACATGGAGAGCAACTGTACACGTAAGGTGCTTTGAGACTGCAGCTGTAGGGGCTACATGTCAAGTCAAGTCAAGTCAAATTTATTTATATAGCCCTTAATCACAAAAATGTCTCAAAGGACTGCACAGGATTACAGTTACAAAATTACACAATTACCTGATCTTAAACCAGCATGCGGGCAAGGAAAAACTCAAAAACCTCAGTGTGAGGAGAAAAGAGAAACCTTGAGAAAGGACCTCACATGTGGTAATCCCCCTTCCAGGATTGACCAGGGTGAATTACAATTAGCATTACTGTACACATAATAGTAAACATTAGGTAAGATGTTGAAAATGTCCGGAAAGTGCATGACATCAACGACGCCCCCAGCCTGCAAACCAGTCCAGAAAGTCTATGACGGCCATGACGCTGCCTCCCGTCTCTGCCAGCTGGTAAATGTAGGGGTTGACATGCTGCAGGTCAGACGCCGGTCCGCTGACCCATCCCAAATCATCCTTCTCCTTCGTATCAGCCAGGCAGGCTTCGGAAAAAGACAGGACAAAACAGAATATGAGGTGGGCATCAATCATATGCTTTGGAATAGTAGTGTGTCTTAAGCCTCGATTTAAAAACTTCCGTTGAGGTTGCAGATCTTATCTCCAGAGGCAGGGCGTTCCATAACACCGGGGCCCGGATGGAAAACGCTCTCGAGCCCGCAGACTTCTTGGCTCTCGGAGTCACGAGTAGACCGGCATTTTCCGAGCGCAGACTCCGTGCAGGAACATAGGGGGAAATCAAATCGGAGAGATAGGAGGGTGCAAGCCCATGCAAACATTTATATGTTAATAAGAGAACCTTAAAGTCACATCTTAAGTGGACTGGGAGCCAGTGCAAGTTGGCCAATATAGGAGTAATATGCTCAAACATTTTGGTCCTAGTCAAAAGTCTAGCTGCCGCATTCTGAACCAGCTGCAAACTTTTAATGCTAGACATCGGGAGACCAGAAAGCAATACATTACAGTAATCAAGCCGAGAAGTAATAAACGCATGAATTAAAATCTCTGCATCTGATTGGGACAGCATCGAACGAATCTCCGCAATATTACGGAGGTGGTAGAAAGCTATTCTAGTAATATTTTTCACGTGTAACTGAAACGACAGATACGTCAAATATAACACCTAGATTTTTGACCGAGTCACTAAGGGTGATATTACATTTGTCTAGGTTCAGGGTAGTGTTTGAAAACAACTGACGACAGTGAGCTAGACCAATAATCAACATTTCAGTTTTTTCTGGGTTAAGGCGTAAAAAAATATTTGACATCCATCTTTGAATCTCAGTAAGGCAAGCCTCCAGATTTCTAAAACTTAAATGTCCAGTTTTTTCCAGTGGCACATACAGTTGAGTGTCATCTGCATAGCAATGGAAGCTAATATTATACTTGCGGATAATGTCACCAAGCGGGATCATATAAATACTAAAAAGAAGGGGGCCAAGTACAGAGCCTTGAGGAACACCACAAGGGACATTAGATTGTTTAGAGGTCAGATTGCCATACTTAACACATTGCATCCTGTCTGACAGGTAGGACCTAAACCACGAGAGTACAGTTCCTGAGATACCAATGCGTTCTAGACGAACCAATAATATGTTGTGGTCGACCGTATCAAAAGCAGCGCTGAGATCCAGCAGCAGTAACATTGATGAGGCACCAGAATCTATTGTTAAAAGGAGATCATTGGTTACTTTAGCAAGGGCTGTCTCAGTAGAATGATTTACCCTAAATGCTGACTGGACAGTTTCAAAAAGGTTATTTTCTGACATGAAGTCATTTAGCTGCTGTGCAACGACCTTTTCAAGTAATTTCGCAAAAAATGGCAGATTTGACACTGGCCTATAATTACCTAGGCTTTCTGGGTCAAGGTTAGGTCGCTTAAGCGTGGGTTTAATGACGGCAGACTTGAAGGCTACAGGAACAATACCCGAGGATAGCGATATATTAATAATATTTAAAACTGATGGTCCTAAGATCCCAAACAGATCCTTCACCAGTGAAGCTGGAAACGGATCAAGCAGGCACGTAGTTTGTTTGGCCCTACTGACCATCTGTGTTGGATTATCAAGGGACAAATCATTGAAACTGGAGAATGTTTCTGAACAACCGCTGACACAGTCCATCCCTAACACCTCCATATCTTTGATATAGGAGGAGGAAACAGAGCGTTCTTTTAAAATTTCATTCCTGATTGGTTGAATCTTTTTATTAAAAAATTCCATAATGTCTTCAGCAGAATAAGTGCAACCATTTGGGTTAAGTTGTTGTCTGGTAAGTTTCGCCACTGTGTCAAACAAAAATTCCGGATTATTCTTATGTTCAACAATAATCTTAGAGAAATACGACGCTTTAGCTGAGGCAAGTGCTACTTTATATTTCAGCAAACTGTCACACCAGGCCAGTCGAAAAACCTCCAGCTTAGTAGTGCGCCATTTTCGTTCAATTTTTCTGCAACTTTGTTTGAGTAACCTAGTTTCTTCAGTAAACCAAGGTGTATTCTTCTTGGGTCGGAATTTATACTTTAGGGGCGCCACAGAATCAAGAACATTAACCAAAGCAGTATTGAAGTTGTTTGTAAGTGAGTCAACAGACCCAGTGTACGAAGGGAAGGCTGCAGTTACCGTAGGTAATAATTCTTTTAAGGCTAACACCGTTTTAGGGCTGATATTGCGACTGCTAAAGCCTAAATTTTCCTTATCACAGTAAACATTAAACAGCACCTCACATTTAACAAAATAGTGATCAGAGATGGCATTAGGATACGGTAACACTAACATTTGAGGCTACTACGCCACGGGTCAGGACGAGATCTAGAGTGTTCCCATCTTTATGAGTGGGCACATCAACTATTTGATTGAAACCAAATGTATCAATCAGTGACTTAAATGCAATTGCAAGTGAATTTGATGGGGAGTTTACGTGAACATTAAAATCACCAATAATTACAACATTGTCCGCATAAGTTACTAAGTCTGTTAACAGTTCCGAAAATTCTTCCAAAAAATTTGAGTACAGGTGGACGATACACAACAACTAAATAAATTGGTGTTGACATTAAGGACCTCATAACAAGTGCTTCAAACGTTTTAAAACTAGTAAGGGTATTAGAAGTAAATTTCAACCTATCTTCCGATATAAGAGCAATACCTCCACCTTTTTTGCATGGTCGTGCCAAGTGCGAACTCACAAAGTTAGGGGGAGAAGCCTCATTTAACACTACAAACTCATTTGGTTTTAACCAGGTCTCACAAAGGCCAATAAGGTTAAGATTGTGTTCATTAATAAGATCATTGACAAGTAAAGCTTTGGAGGCTAGTGATCTAATATTGGGAAGGCCAAGCTTCAGCACTGTGGACTGAGCTGAAACCTTTCGCGAATTTTGAACCTTAATGGCAACCTTAGTGGTAACCACCACAGGATTAGACTGCCGGTCCCGGGTCTTGTGCCTTGCATGACGGCAGACGCGGCCCGAATTCCATACCACAGGAATATTGTTGACAGGTGGAGTAGCACACACACAGTAACTTCTCTCACTGATCGCGTAGGGACTGCGCTGCGGCACACTTTACCAAAATGTCCCATTTTTCCACATTGGTTGCATTTTGCATTTTTAGCAGGGCATTTGGGGTCATTTGCTAGATGAGAGTTGGAGCCACAACGGTAGCAGGTTTTGTGTTGAGAAGAGCGCTGTGTATGTGTGTTGCTCCGGTGCCTTTTATTCGCACCGTCAGCTCTCGGTTGCACGACCTTCACAGGGGCGTCGGGCACGTGCACAGGAGCAATAGCCTTCGCTTCTGCCATAGCGGATTCGATTTGTGTAGCAATAGTGATCGCTTTGTCTAGTTTTAAGTCCATTTCCAACAGCAAGCGTTCTCTGATCCTCGAAGAGGACGTCTTCTCAATGAATTGATCCCTAATCATATCATTAGCAAACGTGCCAAAGTCACAGTTAGTAACTAATTCCCTCAATGCAGCAATGAACTGAACAGTGGTCTCGCCAGGTCTCTGAGCACGCTGACGGAACTTGCCACGACATTCACCTTCGGTACAAAGAAAGTTTTAAGCACATCAAGGCGGATTTGTAAGAAGTGCCAGTGTCGGGAAGGGAAAGAAAAATTCTCTGCCCTTCTGTGCCTAAACAGTGCAGCAGTAGTGCGCGTTTTTGTTTGTCCGGCATGTCGTTTGCAGTCAATGCTAGCAGGTAATTTTCAAACATTTGGATCCACGTGGTGTACAACATCGTAGGCTCACCCGGGATTTCAAGCAAAGCAGGGGATTGTGAGATTCCGATACAAGTCATCCTCGTCACCAATATGTTGTGTATGTAGTAGGATTGTAATAGCTTGTAAGACAGACACGGACCATACGACTCATAGACTGTTTACTCCACTCTCCTTCATCGGTAGATCAAGCACGAGTTCAAGGCTGCACATTAGTATACAGCGACACCGCAGGAAGGGGAGTGTATTACACAATACCACAGCTAGCCACTAGTTGTGGAGACCCGGGTGCTAAATGACGTGTAAACGACCTGTTTTTTTTTTTTTTTTTACACAATCATGTTAGCGTAATCTTCTGTACAAAAGATTACGCTAACGCGAACGTACGATTAGCCTGGGTTAGCTTCATGTTTACGTTCATGGTAAACATTCAGGGTGTTGGAATGGATTAAAACGATTTTACATTACTTTTAATGGGAAAAACGATTTTCGGTGATCGACCAAATCGGTTTTCGAACAGGATTCTGGAACGGATTATGGTCGAGAACCGAGGTTCCACTGTACTTTTATAAATACTTGATATAAAAGCTTCAGATTTATATTCAACACATTCACGTCTTCTCCATGTTAGTATAGTAGACACTATCTCTGCCTGTCATGTGGAAAACTTGGGTTTGATTCTGTTAGTTTGTCAAAATGTGTTACTAAATATTTGCATGAGTTTTTCATTTTTATTAGTTTTATTATTTAATCATAACAATATTAATTTGATGATCACATTATTCATTTAGTTGTTTTAAATATACTTATTATCTTCATCCACATCTTTGAATCAAGTATTTACTTGCTATATTCATATGATGTTTGACTGTATTTTTTCATATCAGTACATTCTCAGAAACGGTCTTCCAATTAGTCAGCCCATATCTTATCATACAACCTTTAGAATCCAACTGAGTCCAGTTTTAAAAAGGTATTTTTCTTAAGATGTTACTTCCTCACTTTGCCTGGAAAATTACGCCAAGCTTATTTTAATTTTCCATCTAGCTAATCCACACCCCTTTTCTATAAGACACTGGTGAAACATTTTTCGATGCCTTTTGTGGGAGAACGCTCTCCTGATCAACCGGCTCGTAGTATACTCTGTTTTATTTAATAATAAGTCATAAAAGTCCTCCACTGAATTGCTCTCTTCAGCTTATTTTTTCTTTGTCAAAATACTCGGCGAGACACAGATCGTCCATGCCAACAATTCCCTGTTGGGGAGTATGTTATTGCCCAATATTGTTGGCATTAGACAATACAGTGCCATCTTGTGGTCAAGTATTATATATTGGGGCTCTAAAGAAATGCCCATTTACATATATTTATTTACTGTATGTATAAGTGAATTTATTTTGCTTATTATTTATAGGTTGGGTACGTAGGTTGAGGTGTCCTTAAAACAATAAATTACAAATTTTCACTTAAGTAGGTGTTAACAATGCCCAACTGTGTTCAAAGAGCCTTTCTTTTTTTTCTATCCCCCCTGTCTAATTGTATCTTACTCTTATTAGAGCTGTTCCGGCCACGGAGCGCATTAGGCTGGGGGAAAGGAGGCAGGGGGAGGAGAGTGATTTATTTTATTCTAGGATGAAAATGGTGATAGTAAGAAAAGGACTGATACAGTCTATATCCTGAAACCAAAACCCCAAAAAGATGTTTTTCTGAGCGCATCTAAGAATTTTACATACGTGCCAGAAGATGGAATCAGGAAGAAGAACATTTTAAAGTTACATACACAACCTTTAAAGATTGCTGTTTTTTAATTAATGACGGGGTTTTTTTACCAATAGAGGCTACAAATTAACTGACCCTTTAATATGCAACATTTTCTGTTACGGAATTGTATTTAAATTTACTCACCATAATCATCTTGTTCTTCTTTTTCTGCCCTTTTCCTCGATATCCTCTCTGCCACTTGCTTGTCGAGAAATTCTTTGTCAACCTAAATATTGTTTTAAATGAAACTAAAACGACAAAGAAGATATGCTAAAAAAAGGAAAGATCTTACTCCGATGGTCCGTAGCTTCTCATCAAACACCCTCACTCGTCTCAGAACCTCAAATTGGCGGCGTTTTTGCACTTTGACATTTGAAAAAGCTTCCGGTAAAACTTCCAAATCGTTCATCATCATTTTCACACGCAGACGTGAACAAAATGTTGAACGGGACAAAGTTGAGGTATTTTTTCCAGCATTGGGGACAAAGCGAAACACGCGGGTTGCTAGGAAACCGCTCCGTGATTCTCCAGAATGAGTCGGCCGTTTCCGGGAATGGTCCAGGGCACACAGTATCCGGGTGTTGAGCCGGAAATACAAATAAAAATGACTTGACTTGACTTGACTTGACTTGACTCTCTCTCTCTCTCTCTCTCTCTCTCTCTCTCTCTCTCTCTCTCTCTCTCTCTCTCTCTCTCTCTCTCTCTCTCTCTCTCTCTCTCTCTCTCTCTCTCTCTCTCTCTCTCTCTCTCTCTCTCTTTCTCTCTCTCTTTTCTCTCTTTTCTCCCTTTTCTCCCTTTTCTCCCTTTTTTCTCTCTTTTCTCCCTTTTCTCCCTTTTCTCCCTTTTTTCTCTTTTCTCTCTTTTCTCTCTTTTCTCTCTTTTCTCTTGCTCACCTCTAATTATATTTCTTTCACACTCTTTCCCTCTCATTTTTTCTCGCCTTTCCTCTCTTGCTTTCTCTCTGGGTCGTTCTTTCTGTATTTATTCCTCTCTTTATATTTCTGCTTGTCCATTTTCTTTTTCAACTTTCGTTATATTTCTTTTGTACTTATTCCCTCTCTTCTATTTTCTCTGCCACTTTCTCTCTCTGTTTCACCCTTTTTTCTATTTTTTCTCCCCCACTCATTCTTTTCTCTCTTCTTCTTACTTTTTCTTTCCTCCACTCTCTTTTTCTATCTAATCTAACAGTATGGCCCTGCATTAAAGGGACATTGATGTAGCTGTGTTGTGTAGTATCACAGAGGAAGAAGGAAGAATCCAAACTACAGACACCCAGAGTGAACCATTGATACTCGCTGTCCCTTTAAATGTAAGTGACAAATAAAGTTGTGGTAACAAAGTGGTTATATATTGCCGTAGCTGTCAACTTGACACTTAATGATATTTTCTGTGAATTAAGCATATGAGCGCTAAATGTAAGAATTCTGCATCAGTGAGAAACATTCACTTTGACTATCCTCTTTGTAATGCTATATCTGGATTTTGTGACCTATACCGCAATTTGATATCAAACTTGCTTCTCAACATCAGACTTCCTGTCTCAATTACATATCTGAACAGGAAATCTGCAAATTCATCAGTTTTCATAATCACACCCTGGAATTTATTAGACTGAAAAAACATTAAAAGTCAAAGATGCATCATTGAAAATCAATTGAGAGAGTTGACCAGAGATCATCACAATGCCACACAGTACACCTTGCCCATCTAAAACTCTCCGAGACTTTTAGTAGGCAAAATATCAGCAAGATACAGATTCACCATTTTTTTTCTCAACTATAAAGGCGCACATAAAAGTCTCGGATTTTCTTCTAATTATTCGGCGAGTGCGCCCTGTGTGAGATGTAAAGCAGTGGATGTAGCTGAGGTTACCAGGAGGCTGCTGAAGGGTTATGTGTGGGCGTCATTGCTAAAGACTGAAGTATGGGCATGTATATAATGCTAATTTTCACACTGCAGAGCTTAATGCTCAATTGGGATTTTTGGATGATATCCGATGTTTTTAAGAGATTGTTGACATTTCAAACTAAATGCGACTTGTATGTGATGTCCTGTGATTTTGAGCGGCTTCTGTCAGAAACGCCACAAGTGTTCAACAAGAGGACATGTGATGTCACACGGAATGCATTGTTCACAGAAAAACTCATGGAGGTTAACGTCGTAGCGTATCCAGCAATTTGAAAGATTTTGTGCTACCGGAGGCTGAACAGAGTTGACCCCCAAAATATGAATTCAATCCAAAATCTCATATTCCCCCCTTTGAATGATTTCCGTGTTTTCATCCGCTATGGTGTGTTGATTTCTATCTTAGAACATAAAAACTGAGCAGCAGCGAGAGAATTGAAGATCCATGAATCGGAAGGTGAGCAAGTTGGAAGAAGCCGAAAAACTAAACTAAGAAAACGCGACTGAGTTTCTTCGGAAAAAAAGGCGAGGTGGGCCTATGTTTAAGGAAAGACTCGAGCGAAGCACATCAGTAAAAGAAGACTTTTCAGATCCCGTTGTGCGCATCGCTACAGTGCCCAATTTGTTTTATCTCCGTGTTTTACTTTGTAATCAATACTAAGGTCACCATAACCAAACTCAGTTTTGCTCCCGCTGTATTTTTAAATACGCACACTTGTAAGGCTGCAGCAGAGGGCACCCACGCCCTATCGTGCGGTGAATTTAATGTAGGAGAAAATGTAGGTTCGATAATTTTTTAAGTCTTCTTTCGTGATTGAATTAAGTACATCGGGAACCAGCCATGAGGGGGAGCCTTTTAATTCGTCATCCCAAAAGAACTCAGAGAACTCCAGACATAACAATGCTTTTATAGCTTCAGTTTGAGTACAACCCAAAAGGCGGCCCTAGTCCTCAGTAATCAACAAGGAAGATGCTGTCGTACCCTTATTAGGACATGTTGTTCGCCTCAGTTTGCTCAGAGAGTCCTTGAAGAAGGGCCTTGCAGGTCTCATGCCCTTTTAAGGAAACTCAACTGTCTGCCAAGGATCTTCTCGAATGATGTCAACATTCCCTCACTACTGTAAGCAATGTAAGCAAGTCTTTCTACATTTCTAAATGTATGCAACTCTATTCTACAAATGCAAGTCTATTTTCCACAACATATCCCCCCTTTTGGAGTTTATACTCCCACTTTGAATGGAAATTAAAATTGAAAAATCAATACAGGGTAGTGGTAAAATATCTTAAATCATAGCTACACGGACAGAATTATCGGAATCAAAAAGTAAAAATAAAATCCTGGCGGTCAGCCTGCTGCGATTATCCCAACTCTTGTTATTCATGTTTCGATAACAAAAACCCCCAACACTCCAAACATCTGACCCATGCACTAACCCCCCCTTCATTTATCTTTATCCGTACATACTGGATTATACACGTAGACCGTCGACGGTTGATCGGTACGTGATAAAGGTAAATGAATAATTGAACTGATAAGTGATAACAAATTTTGGTAACAGTCGTTGATACATTTCAAGATGAGTGCATGACTGGATAGTGATACAGTATACACATTGGCCTTTGGCCTGACCCCCGTGAACAATTTGAAGACCATGCATTGTCGTATTCGTCAACGGGTGTCGTGAAGTCAGATGTTGGAGTGAGTGTTCATCCCAGCAGGCATCACGCGCAGTTTCCATGCAGCCCAAAACCCGGAAGCGACGATGCATCCTGACCATCCTAGACAGCAGCATACTCCCCGGCAGTGTGACATACCAACAAGAGAATCACAATTAGAAAACAACATATTTGTAGCTTTTATTCCTAGCGCTATTGTGTGTTGTGTGTCAACCGAAAGTACGATTAGATATTTCATTTAGTCCAGATCATCGTATGTGTCCATTCCCTCAGATGCTCCATCATATAGTGTAGGTTTTCCCGACCGTTGATGCCGCCAGATAAAAATCATGACGTTCTCCTATTGTACTAAAGGCCTTGTTAGTGTAATAAATAAAACGTCGTTGGTTGTAATAAATTAATAAATGTAATTAATCCATTCTGCGGTCTTATCCGGAGTTATCCAGATAAATATTGAATATTGAATATTAACACTTGCTTTTTAGCCCATCAGTCCAAATGGGAAATTGACATATAACCATCCCAATTAATTTTACCTTATTCTCATTTTATTTCTTTACCAAACCAACTAAATCTACTATTTTAGCTTCGCCTACTTAATGTGAAATTTACGTGCATTGATCTTATAACCATGCCTTCATCTCACATTAATCTATCCCAATTCACTCAATTGGATTTTTTCCTCGTCTTTACATTCCTTAATTCTCCAATTCTTAACTGTAAAACGAAACATTTTTATTCATTTTCTGTCACTATTCCATCTTTTCATGGTGTGGTTCTGGCATTAACTTAATGCATCTAAAATAACTCAACATAATTTTTCTAAACTTTTCACCCCTAAATTCAGAGGGCGCCGCCGACCACTTTTTAAGTCTTAGGAATGACTCGGTCGGTGGTTCGCGCCCCGGCCGAGTCATTCCTAAGACTTAAAAAGTGGTCGGCGGCGCCCTCTGTTGGCTGCGGCTGCATCGGCTCGCTACAACGGGTCAGGTGCAATCGACATTTCGTTCTGTGTACATTGTTACACAGAATGACAATACAAGGAAATTATTATATTATTATTATTATTATTATCGTTTTCCAACTGAAAAACATTTATTTTCCGGGAACTCCATAGGCTCTCGGACGTTACGTTGCACACCCTTAGCGTCAAAACGATTTCCCAAAAAACGAACGTTTTAGATTCCTAACGAGATGTGCTATCGTTTCCATCCAAAACAATACATTTCAAACCGTCATACTCTTTAAAAAAACGTTCTTCTCGTTTCGATGAGCGCTGTATTTCTTCCTTTTTCTTTTTCCTTCGATAGTTTTCTGTTATTTCTTTCAGTTACGTGGGCCGATTAAACGCCAGCGCTGGACAACCATATAAGACAAGAAAGATAAGAATACAGGAAAGAATACAAACACTTACAACATTGAAAAAACATAAAACATAAGACAAGACAGATGGCCCACAAAATTTAATTTAATTAGTTTAATTAAGTCAGTGCACATTGAAGCCATGCGCCTACACAACTACCGAGTTTTGGTTATGGTTTTCCTTTGCTACACAATTTTCCTGAATTTTACGTACTGGCAGTGCACTCATTTTTGGCCGTTGGCGTTGTAACCTCACTCTTTAGTGTTGTCGCCGTGGGTGTAGGTTTCTCTGATCTTTGGTGTGTCGTTACCACTCTCGTCTGTATCGTCACTTTAGGTGCTGGAGTGGTCCACCAGCCGTTAAGGTTTGGCCTATTATTCGTCACTTTAGTCCGTACTGTCGTTAACATATTTGGTTTCTGGTAGTCAGTCGGCACTCCGACTGGTTGCACGTCTCTCTTTCGTCTGACTCATCCCATAATACTCGGAATTTCAGTAATTCAAATTTGTCTTCTAATGCGAATTGCACTATTTATACACGTCCTTCTATTCAATCAAGGAAGCAAGGTTTTGGGTGCTCTGAGGAGAGTGATGAACAACAAGAGAATGAGTATGGACGCCAAGAGTGGACTGAGAGTGGGATTGTGCCGACTGTGTTGTGTGGTGCAGAGACTCGGAGATGATTCAGTTTTATTAAGACGACAGCAGTGTGCGTGTGTGTGTTTCGTCGTATCGATCATGTTTATTTATTTTGTGTATATGTATGAACCTCTACTGAACACCAGCATACCTTCAGGGCAATTGCAGTTGATTCAACAAGGTTCGGTTGCATTCGGAACGGACCAATCCTGTTTCAATCAAATTTCAAATTGATAATGTGTTTTGATTTACAACAGTTTCATTATTCCATATTAACTGCTAGAACCAATTAAATGTATAAGTAGAGGTACAACTGTGTTATTGTAGTTGTGCACGTATGTAGTATCCCTGTCATGTCCAGCATGGTCGCCATGGCGACAATCTAATTTGCGTGTGTCCTTCTTAAGGGCTTGCCCGTTCTGAGTAAAAGCCTGTTTTGTGAGTATTCCTAGTCTGAGTTCCTGTTTGCCTGTAAGCCTGTTTTTGTTTTGTTTTGTCCCTGGGTGTTGGACAATATTGCTAAATAAGAGTAACTGGTCGTTACGCGATTGAGTTCTGGTCCAGTCTGCACTTAACTCAACCATTCCTGCAGTAGTATTTTATAATATTTACAAAATAAGATTCTGTAATATTTTCGAAGTAGGTTGTAGTACACCTGAGGCTTTATGTTTGAAGGATTTCTTTAGTAGTGCTAGTATTAATGCTGTTGTAGTTTTGTAGCAGTATTCTTGCTGGATTTCTGTAGTTGGTCTTTTTAGAATTATAGCTACACCATATACTATGTTCCTGTTTGTAAGCTCCATATTTCGTTTCCTAGTAATTCCATTTATATTATTGTAATACTTTGCCATCTCATTTCTTGTTCCCTTTTGGTTAACTGCAACCGAATAGCCGGATTAAACCCTAGAGGTTTAATTCTGACCCAATTGTGGAAAAATGTGTTCGATTAACTTGTTTACCCCCGTGCTCAGCACCTTTCTTTTTATAATAAAATTTTTATGTATTGTGTGGTATGTATTTGTGTTTTTTGTAAATACTGTATTAAACCTTATATTTTCCGTTCCTTTACCTCACTTTGAAGATGGAGTGTCATGCCAAATTTAATTGTCAGTTACACTATGTTATCCCGTTCCGTAACTATGTTCGTAAAGGTATATTCTATTCTATCATAAATGGTCTGCATTTATATAGTGCTTTTCAAGACCCTGAGGAACTCCAAAATCACTACATAATGTGTTGTTTTTTCATACTTTTGTCGCCAGTTTTCCATACACAATTTTCAGCAAATTATTCTTTTTTAAATAACTTATGTTGTATGTTAATATGTCGTATATTAATATGTCGTCCTCTTTGCTTTACTCGTCCTTGCTTTATTAGGAGCAAAACTACACGTATCAAATTTTGAAATGAAATGATCTGAAATGATCTGCATTTATATAGCGCTTTTCAAGTCAATGACTTCCCAAAGCGCTTTACAGTGTGCTTCACATTTCCCAATAGCGGCCGTGATCTGTGCAGCCATGTAAGGCGCCAACCTGCTCATTGGGGGTTTTGGGGGTTCAGTGTCTTACCCAAGGACACTTCGACATGCAACACGGACAAGCCGGGATTCGAACTGGGATCCCTTAATCCTAAGACGATCGCTCTACCTCCTGAGCTACTGCCGCCCTTTTTCCATTCGCATATTCAACGAGAGATGATTAGTTTTTTTACTTAAACATTCTTCCTTTTTAAACTATTCCACTATAAAACTATTGTATTATACACTCAGTGTTTTCATTTTCCCATGTACCTGTGTCCTAGATGCAGCATTTATGCTGGGGACGCAACCTTTTCTTTTAAATTGTCATTATCATTTAATTCCTTTTTAACAAAGATTTAACGCATTACAAGCCTTATTGTTATTTTGGTTTTGCTGTATAAGTTTTTATTTTTCTGCACGCCGATCTTAGCTAATGAGATCTCGTCGCTTCGAGATTACGTCATTGTTGTTGGTAATTGGTTAAGTCTTTTTCATTAGACAAAACGGCTTTTTTCTCAATTCATTGAAGAGATCCGGCTTGTACTTAACTTGGTATTTAGTCTTGTAGTCATTTATTTTTAATTGATGTAGTGTACTATGTCTTTGTTTTAAAGCACTATATTGAATCGTTAGTTTTGTGATAATGTTTAGTATATCTCTAGTGGCATTTCTGCATTACCGTATTACTGTCGTAGTACTTCTACGGTATTTTTCCTTCAGCGAATTTAATTTCACTGTGTGACGTTTGAGTGTTCCATATCAATAGAGGTGTAGGACTTAAAATTCGACTCCCTCCCGCCGTCACTTATGAGTGCTGAGGCTCATTTTGTCTGTCATTTTGTCTCAAAGTTAATTTTGTGAAAATGCCAAAAATTCCTAAAACTGAAGATACTTTGTATTTACTTTTAGCACAGGCGCTGGGCAATGGAGTAAAATGCGCTTGTCCTGTTTATAGTTCCTAACACCCACCCAATCAAATTGTTTGAGTTGCTTTGCTACAGCTTCTGGATAAAACGTTAACGTTTGTTTTGGGTTAAAGTTTTTTCCTGTGAGTTTCTATCAAAAATGTCTCGATAGTGAACCTAAGTCGTTTAATCAGCTTTCTTATAAAGTATTTTTAGTAATTTACATCCAAAACAAGGACTGCTGGTGTGACAACGTTACTGTAAACTGGAGTTACTGGAGTTTTCCATAACATGAGCATCACCTAGAGGCAGTGGATATGACACAATAATTAGAAGAAAATAGTGCTTCTTTGGGCACTTTGACTCTCCTTTTTTATCCTGTTAAGCACTTTTATTTCGGTTGCACTACACAATGCAGAGACATCTTGGGGTCAATTTATACACACTGTCCCTTTAAAAGGTTTTGAGTGCATGTTTCTCATGACACCATATTTTACACATTATATTTTACACATTTTCGTCTTATCTCACATTTTCTTTTTTTTTTTTCTTTTTTCCTGTAATAATTTAATTTTGGTACTATCGAGCTACCATACCTCAGGGCCAATGAGCCCTTCATGAGGTAAAATGTACTTGTACTTTCCAAATTCTCAACCGTTTTGGCATGTTGTACAGTAGTGTCACACTTAACCGGGCTGCTGTCTTTTTGATGCGTCAAGGTCTGCACTTCCGGACCCGCGATTTCCATTCGCCGTTGCGATTTCTCGAGCTCTGCTCCTAGTAACAACCATATCAAACAACTTATTACCACACACCACTTTATCATACACATCTTGTTTTCCTAATTTAACATTACTGCCCTGTTGATCTTGGTTGATCCCATTGACGGTGGCAGCGTGAGCCTTGGTACAGTGGTTCAGATGGTACCAGGTTGAGCTACCCTCGACCTGGACTGCGGTCGGCGTTGCCCTCACGACGGTGTACGGTCCCTTACGCCTCGGTTGGTTCCACTCTCGTCGAAACCTTGATGTAGACGAGATCCCCTGGGACCACCGTCTTCTCAAATGGTCATTCGACCTTGGACTCTCGTCTCTTAACCAGCCGGTAGATGAATGCCGTCAATTGTCTCATACAGTCTCTCAGTTCAGTTTGTAGTTGCTCAAGTGGCGGTCCCTTGTAGGGACCTCCCAGATGCGGCGCTGGTCTGCCTGTTAGCATTTCATGCGGTGTTAAATGCGTGATCCAATGAGTTTGCATGCGATAACTCATCAGCGCTAACTGTAGCGCATCCCCTCAGTTGAGCCTAGTACTCACACAGATCTTGTTTATCTTTGATTTTAATATTCCATTTACTCTTTCCACGACCTTTTGAACTAATGCTTATTACGACCATCTGAGCTTATTTCAGACGGTATACCAAATCGCGGAATAACTTCTCTGATCAAAACGTAACTACTGTTTACGCACCTAGATCTTTTGATGGAACTGCTCCTGATATTATTCTCTGCACAGATTTCATATACTGGTTGAGCACTTTGTCTACCGTGGCCTGTAAATACGGAGACCTGTAACCTTATTTCCCCAGCTATTTTACAACCTCCCCCCTTGCACAATATTTTAAATTGTGCTAATGCAACTGATATAAAATCAAAGGTACTCCCCTGTCACCTGTTCTCCTGCATCTGGAGACACATCACCGTTTTCCTGGAAAGCAGATTCAAAATACAATTTTAGCAGTATTCCTGTGTTAAAAATAAAATAATAATAATTTACAATCCAAATGTATCAATACTCCTCAGATTTGTAAACACTACGTCAATCAACAAGATCCTAACGTAATTCAATGCAGACTCGTGTCGTTCGTTATCACCGCCCCGTCGACGGCCTTGGCCGTCTGGCTCAGTCCATTGTGACGTTCCACCGCAATCCGCTGCAGGAATGTGTCCATGAGCCTTATCACTGACCTTGGTCGTGACCAGTTTTCCTCCTCTTTCTCCTCGAAACTGGCTGCAATCAGTTCAGATTGCCCCCTGCTCACTGTTTGAGGACAGCCTGGATGTGCTCCAGTGTCCCCACGACCCTGCTGAAGACAACCGGCGCAGACAACGGATGAGTGAACGTCTTTGTTTGTTCTTTGCTTGTTTTTCTGTCCATCTTCAGCCCTTTTCAACAGTCCGTTTGACTTCAGAATCCTGTTAAATCGGTCATGTTTACAAACTCGGATGTTTAGTCTAGGTTAAATGACCATGAATACATCACCTTAGCAATTAAATTCTTAAATTTTTCATGGTCTTCCTCAAGATCGAGTAATCTGCTCCTTATTGTCTTTTGAAAACGCTTGACAAATCGTTTTCTTAATTTACCCAAACTATACATATCACGTTTAACGGAACAAGATCTCACAAATTAAAAGGCCACACGCAGACGAAGCGCTGGACGAATCATTCATCCCAATGTATTTCCCAGTAACGTAAGTATCTTACACTTATCTCACACACCAATTGCGCAATATTTTTTCATCCCGGCTTCACTGCTTCCCAAAACCCCTCATGCCGTTAAACCACTCTCTACTACCACTGTGTCCTCGCCCGCGAGAATAAGCAGTCACTCCATCTTTCATCCAGACGTCCTTAACTCCCCTCCCAACGCCAAACAAAACGAAAAACAAAACAGACAAAAAGAAACAAAGGTTCTCCTCCGCACAGCATTTCCCAGCCCTTACACAGTTAAGAAATCATCCGCACACACTCACTCAGGCGGGCGGGGTCGAGCGAGCGGAGGAAAAACCGAACCAAACAGAACACACATCCACATACAGAGAGACACACTGGCACAGTTTCTGAGCTCTTTGAACTCCTTCCTGGAGCAGTTGCGTCCTTTCCTAAATACAATGGCTCGATTGACTCACTCATGAATGAGTTCAATACCACCCTGACTAGTGTGCTGGATTCAATAGCGCCCATAAAACTAAAATCACGTCCTAAAAGACGCACACCTTGGTTTACCGATGAAACTAGAACCCTTAAAAAAGAATGCAGGAAATGGGAGAGAAAATAGCGCGCTACCAAGCTTGAGGTTTTCCATCAAACCTGGTGTGACAGCTTGTTAAAGTATAAAGCGGCCCTTGCCTCTGCAAAATCGGCCTACCTTTCGAAGGTGATTGCGTCTCAAAAGAACAACCCCAAAGCCCTTTTTGACACTGTAGCATCGCTTACAAGGCAACAGCCTATCGCAGACAGTTCGACACACTCTGCTCAGGAGTTAATGGTCTTCTTCACTAAGAAGATTCAATGCATACAGGAAGAAATTGCAAAAGATATTGTTAGTACCACACGTATTAAAGGACTGAAATTTACAGATGCACGACAGGGTGGCTGCCCTGGGAAAATGGCCGGTTTTAGTGAACTGTCACTTGATGATCTCAAACAAGTGGTGAATGCGGCCAAACCGACAACTTGCCAGTTCGACCCGCTCCCAGGTTCACTTATTAAAAGTCTTTTTAGCGTCCTTGGGCCTTCAGTTCTAAATATTATAAATACATCACTCTCCTCAGGTGTAGTTCCAGCAGCTTTTAAGTCCGCCGTTATTAAACCCACACTGAAACGACCCAACCTTGATCCAGAAATCTTAAGTAATTACAGACCTGTGTCAAACCTACCTTTCCTCTCTAAAGTACTTGAAAGAGTAGTGGCACAGCAGCTGAATGCTTTCATATCGGAGAATAACCTTTTTGAATCCATGCAATCAGGATTCAGGGCTAACCACTCTACTGAGACAGCTCTGATCAAGGTAACAAATGATCTCCTAATGTCAATGGATTCTGGCGCTTCATCATTTTTGCTGCTGCTGGATCTTAGTGCTGCTTTTGACACAGTGCGCCACAATATCCTACTAGAACGGTTGGAAAAATGGATTGGTCTCTCAGGAGCCGTCCTCTCGTGGTTCAAATCCTACCTCTCAGATAGGACGCACTGTGTTAAATATGGTGAAACGACATCTGAGCCCTTTAATGTTACCTGCGGTGTTCCGCAGGGTTCAGTGCTCGGCCCCCTACTTTTCAACATTTACATGCTTCCATTAGGTGATATTATTCGCAAGTACAATATCAGCTTCCATTGCTACGCAGACGACACTCAACTATATCTTCCGTTGGAGGAATCTTCCACACTAAACTGTGGAAATTTGGAGGCCTGTCTCACTGAGATAAAAGAGTGGATGTCACTCAATTTCTTGCGTCTTAACTCTGAAAAGACCGAAATGTTAGTCATTGGTCCTTCTAAATGCCGGGACTTACTCTCAAAAACTGCTGTGAACATTGACAAATGTCACATCACACAGAGTGACTCAGTTAAAAATTTAGGTGTCATATTTGACCCTGATCTATCCTTTGAGATGCATGTAAAGCAAATTACTAGAACTGCCTTCTTCCATCTTCGCAACATTGCTAAAATCCGTTCAATACTGTCTCAGTCTGATGCGGAAACAATAATTCATGCATTTGTTACCTCCCGTCTCGATTACTGCAATGCACTACTCTCCGGTCTCCCGAAGTCCAGAATCAAGTCTCTTCAGCTAGTACAAAATGCCGCAGCGAGGCTTTTAACCAGGACAAAAAAGTACGATCACATAACACCGATTTTGGCTAACCTGCATTGGCTCCCAGTTAGCCAAAGATGTGACTTCAAAGTTCTCTTAGTATTGTACAAAATCATACATGGACTTGCTCCCTCTTATCTTTCAGATCTGATCTGCCACTATGTCCCGGTCCGAAGCCTACGATCTGAGAGTGCTGGTCTTCTGATGATCCCGAGAGCAAAGAAGTCTTCTGCTGGTTCGAGAGCGTTCTCCATCCGGGCACCGGTGCTGTGGAATGCTCTTCCCCCTGAGATTCGATCTGCAACCTCAGTGGAAATGTTTAAATCTAAACTTAAAACTCACTTCTACTCCATTGCATACGAATAACCTACTCCTCTTGTCGGTTGAAAATAGTTTGTGTAATATAGTGTAACAATCTGTGAAGCCCTTTGAGACTCTTCGTGATTTAGGGCTATACAAATAAAAATGACTTGACTTGACTTGACAATTATCGCCAGCTGGCACACACCCCCACACACAAAGTTCGATTACAACTGTCTCAAACACACTCCCATCCCTAACACGCATTCAGACGCGCGAAAGATACACACAAGACCGCAAAAGGCAAAGACGCACACCAAACAACTCACGCACACACCAACAGCCAACATTCCCGAGCGAGATAACGCTCAGAGCGAAATTACGTCAGCAATTCTCATACACAGCTCCTCCAACGCTGTCTATCCGCGAAGTCATTTCAATAATACAACATCTGAACATCTGCTCATTAACCTCTGCCGGTATAACTCTCCACATAAAAAACACACCCCCGTAGGACCATTAATAGATCGTCTACTTTCCGTCACCGAAAATATCAGCAACTGATGACGTCTTATCATCGCCTTCTAGACCGACCCCCTTTTAACATCGCCACGGACCGGCAGATTACAGCCGTTACTTCATCCAGACTCCCCGGAGCCCGACCAAAAAACATCACAACAATCCCTGAGCACAAGATTGTTGCCGGCCAAAAATCTCATATCAACTCATACAATCCGTCCAACTTGTTGCCGGACTACAGACGGATTATCCACGTGCACGCATTTCCATAATTTAGCCCTCACGTCACAGGCCCCAATGCACTTCACTTACCCCGACAAGCAAACCGAAATAAGGAAAGAAAAACCTTGTCCTTACCTCAACCGCTCGCCTGGGCAGCGTTCACGACGAGAAGTCAATTTGAGCCAAAAAACACGCTAGGGCGCCATTTAATGTAGGAGAAAATGTAGGTTCGATAATCTTTTAAGTCTTCTTCGTGATTGAATTAAGTACATCGGGAACCAGCCATGAGGGGGAGCCTTTTATTTCGTCATCCCAAAAGAACTCAGAGAACTCCAGACATAACAATGCTTTTATAGCTTCAGTTTGAGTACAACCCAAAAGGCGGCCCTAGTCCTCAGTAATCAACAAGGAAGATGCTGTCGTACCCTTATTAGGACATGTTGTTCGCCTCAGTTTGCTCAGAGAGTCCTTGAAGAAGGGCCTTGCAGGTCTCATGCCCTTTTAGGGAAACTCAACTGTCTTGCCAAGGATATTCTCGAATGATGTCAACATTCCCTAACTACTGTAAGCAATGTAAGCAAGTCTTTCTACATTTCTAAATGTATGCAACTCTATTCTACAAATGCAAGTCTATTTTCCACAACAGTGTTAGATATAGAAATAGAACCAGCTATGGAGACTATGCCTTTTGACACAGTGCGCCCTATGGTAGTGAAAATATGGTAATTAAGCAGGGCACTAGACCCGAGTGGGCGTCCGGCAGAATTTTTTAAGGCAAAAAAGCCCCAGACACTGGGACCTGAAACGCAAGTCTAAGAAGGCATAGAGAAAGGGTTTGAGGCAGCTGTTAAAAACAGCCAGACTGCTCACATACGGGAAAGCCACAAGCATGAACTGAAGGAAAGCACAATCGGCCGAGAACACGCCTAGCTGCACCAGAGCGCCTATGACTATCAACACGTTTTGGGGAATCAAGCACACGGCAAAGACCATCACCACTGCGGTAATAATCTTCAACAGACGCCACTTGCGTCGGCTCTCCTTACGTCGGATGTTGTACATCTGATCAACCTGTAGCAAAAAATCATGACCAGTAAGGGCAAACCAGAGCTTGTCCTGATGCTCGGTGGCCGCCACCAGGCTAAAATCAATAGTACAAAGAGTTAGATTACTGCTCGGGTCCTCCCAGGTGGTGCGGAAAACCAGCGCAGGTATAGAAAGAAAGACCGAGATGATCCAGATGACAGCAACACCCACTCAATGAAAGTGCTGCGCTAAAATCTTAAGGACGTACTACTACTGCTGCTGTGGATTATGGCCCAATGATCAAGTCGTCAAAATGACGGACGCCCTTAAATGTTTTCGCTACCTCAAAAAAAAAAAAAACGTCAATGACAGATTGTCGCTTAATGTAACATCTGCAGTGCAGACACAGAAATATAAAAGATGTAAATGTTTATACAGTTTTATTTAACTTAGGCCTAGATGTTGTAACAAAAGGCAGAGTTTAATTTGTTATCATAAATCACCCCTCCTTATAAATAAAATATGTAATTTCGGGCCCCTTTCGGGCCGGGCCAGCAAATCCAGTTAATTAGTGGGGCTCGGTCTGGGTCGGGTTTAATACCCCTCGGGCCTGCGTTGGGCTCGGGTGCTTTTTTTTGGCCTGATCTTACCTCTACTGCAAAGTGAATGCGCGATGGACAGGTAGCGGTCGAAGCTCATGCAGGTGAGCAGGAAGCCGCAGGAGTAAAAACTGAGGAGGTCTGCGAAGCTGGCCATCTTGCACACGATCATACCGAAAACCCACCGGCCGTCCATGGCAGCCTCTGCTGCCCACAGGGGCAACGTGGAAAGGAAAACCAAGTCGGCGAGGGCCAGGCTGCCAATGTAGAGGTTAGATGCTCGTTTCTTTCCTTGAGCTCGCCACACAGTGAAAATAACCACACTGTTGCCAAACAGGCCCAAAACGAAGACGACGGCGTGGATAACGGTGATGAGCAATGGGTTCACCTTCCAAATGAAGAAGTCACACTTTGTAGAGTTCTCCATGTCCTGGTTTCGGTAGCACCTAAAATCGCTCAGAGTTGCTTGTTTCTTCTCTGTCTCTTTACTCTTACTCAAAGTTGTGAGCTCCTTTCACACCTCCTCCTTTCACGAAACCACATCCCACTCCAAGTAGAAACGTTTACTCATTTCTAACTGTTGTAATGTTGAAATGTGTCACTGCATATTTATATAGCAGTGGTAGGCTATCGGGGCCTGCAAGGGAAGTTTGTGCCCTCAAATTTAAGCGCTCTTGGAATACGCAGCAGGACAACCATCCAAAACACACCAGCAAGTCCACCTTCGGCTGGCTCAAAAAAAATGTTCTGGAGTGGAGTCAAATTAAGATACTGTAATGTGATCTTAAACATGCAATTTATGCTACTAAACCCCTCCATATGGCAGATTTGAAACAATCTTGCAAAGAAAAATGGGCAAAATTCCTCTGCAGCGTTCTTACTCATTACCAATTATCATAAACGTTTGATTTCTGTTATCACTGCCAAAGTTTGCCCAGCTCGCCATAAGGTTATGTGGGCAACTACTCTTTCACATAGGGCCAGATTTTGATTTTTTTTTTGGTGCATTGATAATTTGAATCAATATTTAAACACTGAATTCTGTATTTCCTTGGGTTGTTTCTGTGTGATATTACAATTGGTTTGATGATCTGAAACCTCTGTGAGTGATAAACTTGGAAAAAACACAGAAATCAAGAAGAGCACTGTACACCAAATGTTGAGAGTATACCAGCGTCATAACCTTTGTTTATCTTCAAGAATTTCTGTGGTAACCACCGTATGAACGTTTCGTCACAATGCAGGAGAACATAAAAACTCCTCGTTCGACTATGATGTTTTCCCCTTTTTTGTTATGTCCGTCTGCAATTTTCAATCATTATTGGTCGTGATACAAAACTTCGAGGGCAACCAGCAGTGTGGGGAATACAATGTAATTAATAACCCCATTAAATAACATTTTTTATTTCAGTAACGGGATAAACCCACTAATTACGCTGCTATTGTTACTGATGGTCAAAAGCAGTCCGTTACTTTGAATAAAGCGGTTTTCCTTATTCGCCCGAGTTGTTTACATCACATCTTTTCGAATCATGACACCATTCAGAATAGCAACTACATTATAGTTTTTCACCAGGTTTGCACACACTGCAGGAGGGATCTTGGCCCACTCCTCCACACAGATCTTCTCTAGATCAGTCAAGTGTCTGCTGTTTTTGGGAAATACGGAGTTTGAGGTCCCTCCAAGAATTCTCGATTGGGTTCATGTTTGGAGACTGGCTGGGCCATGCTAGAACCTTGATATGCTTCTTACGGAGCCACTCCTTGGTATTCCCGGCTGTGTGCTTCGGGTCGTTGTCGCGTTTGAAGACTTAGCCACGACTTATCTTCAATGTCCTGACTGAGGGAAGGAGGTTGTTCCCCAAAATCTCACAATACACGGCCCCAGTCATCCGCTCTTTAATGCAGTGCACTCGTTCTGTCCCATGTGCAGAAAAACACCCCTAAAGCATGATGCTACCACCCTCACACTTCACAGTAGGGACGGTGTTCTTTCGACTGTAGTCTTCATTCTTCTTCCTCCAAACACCCTAAGTGGAATTATGACCAAAAAGTTGTTTTTGGTCTCCTCTGAGCACAAAACTCCATGACTCCTCTGTGTCATCCAAATGGTCATATGCAAATTTAAGGCGGGCCTTGACATGTGCTGGCTTAAGCAGGGGAACCTTTCGTGCCATGCATGATTTGAAATCATGTCTAAGTGTAACCTTGGAAACAGTGGTCCCAGCTCTTTTCAGGTAATTGACCAACTCCTGTCATGTAGTTCCCAGCTGATTCCTCACCTTCTAAGAATCATTGCGTCCCCATGAGGTGATATCTTGCATGGGGCTCCACTTCGATTAAGATTTAGTTTAGCTTCTTACATTTTCTAATGATTTCTCCAACAGTGGAACTTTTGTTTACCAAGCGGCTTGGCAATTGCTCTGTAGCAATTTCTAGCCTTGTGGAGGTGTACAGTTTTGTCCCTGGTGTCCTTGGACAGCTCTTTGGTCAATGTTATAAGTTATTGATTGTATGGGGTGGGCAGGTGTCTTTATGCAGCAACCTCAAAACGGTGCATCTGATTCAGGATGATACATGGAGTGCAGGTGGACTTCTAATGGGCGGACTAACTGGTCTTTCAGGGTCAGAATTCTGGATGATAAACAGGTGTTCAAATACATATTTTCTTCACTGCATTTGTTACACTTCAAGTGTGAGATAAATCTGTCGCTGGTGTATTGCAATGAATATTACAAAGTAACAGAGTTAGTTAGTGTCACTGGTAACTCGTTACTTCTACTATGGAGAAACTCAGTTACCATTTCAAAGAAGCAGTGGGTATATGTACCTACTTTTTAAAGTAACTTGCTTGACACTGGAAACCAATGATATGCAATTGAGAAGACACTGGTGTTGTGTTGGTGTTGTGGAATGCTCTTCCCCCTGAGATCCGATCTGCAACCTCGGTGGAAATGTTTAAATCTAGGCTTAAAACTCACTTCTACTCTATAGCATACGAGTAACCTAAACTTCTTATATGTAATAACTTGTGAAGCCCTTAGAGACTAATTGTGATTAAGGGCTATACAAATAAAAATGACTTGACACTCCTTTCAAATGAAACTCATGTCACACATTTTGAATCACTTAGGTGAGAATCTTACGTTTCCTGTGTATAGATGACGTCATCCCTATCAATACAAACAGATAAAACAGGAAGAATGCTTGAAAGTAAGAAGTTGTCCACTAAGACCACCAAATAGACAATGACTGTAGTGATGACTCACAATGACAAAGCGGATGTGCAGCCAAAAATATTTTCTTTACAAGAATCTAGTGCCTTGCAAAATCAATGACCCATGCCCCAACCCCCAGAAAGTTTTGACATATTGACATATTTTAGGCTTCCGTTTTTTATTATTGTCAAAAGAAAAAAATACTAATTCATATATCTCATCTCATTAGCCGTACCGCTTATCCTCAGTAGGGTCGCGGGGGGGCTGGAGCCCATCCCAGCAATCATCGGGCAGTGGGCAGGGGACACCCTGAACTGGTTGCCAGCCAATCGCAGGGCACACAGGGACAGACAACTCATTTGCTCATTCACACCTAGGGACAATTTGGACCGGCCAATTCACCTGAAATGCATGTCTTTGGAATGTGGGAGGAAACCGGAGTGCCCGGAGGAAACCCACGCAAGCACGGGGAGAACATACAAACTCCGCACAGAAAGTCTGGAGCTGGATTTGAACCCACGACAGGTTCCCATGACTGAACTGTGCCGCACAAGCGCTAACCACTGCACCGCCGTGCTGCCCTAATTCATATATATATATATATATATATATATATATATATATATATAGTATTATTTTTTTTGTATGACTCAATAATTGTGAAAACAAATTAATTCAAAATGTTAAATTGTGCTAACAAATTAAAAATTGAATTGACTTTGACTTGGCCAATCTAACAACTTTATATTTTTAGTTGTAAACCATTCCATTGTAGATCTTGCTTTATTGTAAACTGTTGTTGTCCTGTTGGAAGGTCAATCTGCGCACCATTCTCAGGTCCCCTGCACTCAGATTTTCTGCCAGAATCGCCCTGTATTGGCTCCATCCATCTTCTCATCAATTCTAAAAATCTTCCTAGTCCCTGCTGAAGAAAGCCATATAACAGATGCTACGACCACCATGTTTGACAGAGTGGATGGTGTTTTCAGGGTGATGTGCAGTGTTACCCTTACGCCAAGTACAACACTTTGCATTCAGCCCAAAAAGTTCAATTTTGGTCTAACTTGACCAGAGCACTGTGTGTTCTATGCTATTCTATATGTGGAATTTTTACTAACATGGCGTCACAAGCATACAATTCTAGATTAAATCTACCTGTAATTATTATGACACTTTCTGACAGGTATAACTGCTCAGGCTTGAGCCTCACAGCTCAAAACAATAAGAAGTTAGGTGCATTTTATAACCATACAGTTTTAAAATTTGGACAGTTAGCCTACGTTGTTTTTCGGCTGTTTTGGTCTGAGCAAATACACAAAAAACTGAGATTCACTTGGAACAATGAGCATCATCAGTCCCTAACAATGGCAACCAATTTATTAGCAAACATTTCCAAAACCTGATTTCAAATCAATTTATCTTTTGCTAAGGTTCCAGCAATGCTTAATTATTTTTTATATAAATTAATGAATTTGATAATGCACTCTTAGAAAGGTTGCACAACCCACAATCATGTTTTTACAAGTTATACATGAGATTTCCATTTTTAAAAAGTATCTTTTGTTATATAATACCAACACTTTGATTTATTTCAAATCAAATTTATTTGTAAAGCACTTTTCAGGTAATAAATTGACACTCAAAGTACTATATAAAAGCACTCTAAACGAAGAAAATAAATCACCTAAAATATTGACTTGGTATATTTGCAAATGATTTGAATGTAACACCAGATTGTTAAGTTGTTCTATGACCATAGTCAAGGAGAAAGAAACATGTGCAAAGGCAGAAACTTACTGATTGTTACTGTTAGATTGAGTTTTAAGCCTTGTTAGTTTTATTATTTTTTGCAACACTTTATATTTATCAATATTTTAATGAAGTATTTACTTGCTGTATTCATATGAATGTATTCGTTCATATCAGTATTTTCCCAGCATTGGTCTTCCGATGCATCAACTCTACCTTATCATAGAACCTTAAAGACACAGCTGTGTGCAGTATTAATTCCTTGTACATTGAGTTATTGTAATGAGAGTCCTTAGAAATGTCAAAGCTTCATGTTCAATTGAGCCAATCCTTGTGGTCAGCCATTTGTCAAGGCCTTTTTGGAAGGAGAACACTCTTCTGAACAATTAGTCTGGAGTGCACTCAGTTTTATTTAGTAATAGCGGTCCTCAACTGAACTGCTCTTTCCAGTTCTATTTTTCTGCTTCCACATACTTGGTCCTATCTTCTCCGTTTCCATTGCCCCCGCTACTAGAGTCCCCCCACCGCACCCTCCTGGTGCTGCACTCAAACAACGCGTGTACTTCGGCGCCGAAGCAAGCACAATTCCGAAGTGCAGCTTCTGATTTACTTCGAACCCGATCACTCAAATCAAGTTATTCGGGCGGGCTCTGGCTGGTTCAAGCTTTTATACCCGCGAAGTGGGTTGGGCTGGATTTTTTAGGCCTGATCTTACTTTAAAGGCCAATTCGTGATACAATATCTCACAGGAAACAATAAAGCAGTAAGTTTTTATTTACAGCATATCGAAGTGATGTTGAGATTCTAACATTAGTAGTTGACGGTCTTTGCTGGCTTAGCTGCTTCCAAGTCGGCATCCAGGTATCGGTATCGGCGATGAATTCGCAGGATCTCGATCGCCCTTTGCTCTACGGTGGAGGGACTGATACCGAGATCCTCCAGACCGGGAAGTCCTGGGTATTTCAGGTCAGTTGCATGAAACTGGGACAAAAAGGATTTTATTAATCTTAAATTATGGGGTTGTAATTCTTAGAACCCGATTGAACTTTGGGTGTTTCTTACCCTTTCTATTTTATCCGGGGTGGTCCATGGCTCGAAAGGATTCATTGCAAAAAACTGAGCTATCATGCTGAAATGAACAGAAGTATGACATTAGAGCACAGGTGTGAAACAAGCAGCCCGCAAGACGGATCCGGCCCGCTAAGGGTTTTAATCCGGCCTACGAGACAACACAGAGAGCGCAAGCAAAAAATGAACTGCAGTTTTAAATATGTCCACTTGATGTCACTTAAGACAGACACCAGTCTCAAAGCTAATGTAGTGCGTTTCTTTCTTCTTAATCTTTTTCTCACCCTTTTTTCTTTCTTTTCTGTAGATATTTTTTTCCTCACTCCTTTCTCTCTTGGTATTTTTCACTTTTCATTCTTTTGATCTTTCTCTATAGATAGATCCTTTATTCATCCTCGTAGGGAAATTCACACAGCAGTATCCTTGTGTTGAAAATAAAACAATAATAAAGTAGAAGGAATATAATACATAAATACCCAATGTAACGTGTTGATATAGAGTATTTAAATAGTGCAACATAAAACACACAATTTAATAAAAATAGGGTATATGCAATGTGGGGGTGTGGTTTAATGTAGGCTTTTACTCCCCCGGGTGGAGTTAAAGAGCCTCACGGCATGAGGAAGAAATGATCTCCTCAGTCGTATCATTTTTTTTTTCGCTTTCTCTATTGTGCTCTCTCTCTCTCTCTCTAATTGTGCTCTCTTATTCTCCAAATATTTCACCTTTTTTCTGCCCCTTACCTTCTCTCTCTCTCTCTCACACAGAGATTCCCAGGTTCTCGCTCCAGTTTTCTCCAACTCTTTCTTTTAAAGCGACTAGTTTATCATGCAGCCTACATTTGTAGCCTACCCTACAAATGATAATCACAGATGGCAAGGGTATCTTTTCTAAGCACATTTATCAACAAACAATGGGGAAAAGATTGTTAAAGTTTGGCGTTAAATGTGTTCGATTTGTTTCTTTAACAGTTGAGTAAATGTAACTTTTACTCCAAATAACAATTATTTTAATGATGAATCGGGCAATTATTCTTCCGATTGATTGTATCTTTCAAAAAGGCGCACGCAAGTGTGCCCTGTCTCTCCATGCGGAATTTTCAACTAAATGCGAGATCTATGCGTTTGTGACTTTTAAGCGTCCTTTTCAGTGTTTTCATCTGCTGTGGTGTGTTGATTTCTACGCTACGCAGCAGAACAATGAAACCAAGCAGCTCCCGCAATAAAATTGAAGATTAATGAATTGAAGGTTCGCAAGTGAAGGGACAGTGTGCATTGCTTCCCACTAGATGTCACATTGTACTGTGTGCCACCAGAAATGAGTGCTAAAAGCACAACAAAAGACAAAACACAGAGACTTAAAGTGAACAAAATCTTACTACTTTTAAAAATAAAAGAAGAAAAAAGGACAACAATAAAAATAAAAACAGAAAATTCAGGAAAGGATTAGAACCATGAAAAATAGAATGAAAAAAGAAAAAAAGAGAAAATTGCATTTCCCCCCTTTAATTCCTTTATCCTTCATTTTTCTTGTTTCATTTATTTCCCTCTACTTTCCCATTCCCATTATCCTTTTTTCCTCTTCACATTTTCTTATTTCTGTAAAAAAATAATCTTTGCCTCTTCTTTTTGTCTATTTTTAAGAAGGGCTGGAAGAAAAATGCTGCATTTTGCTAACTTTCAGACTCCCTAGTTTATATTCTTCATTGGACTAATTTTTGGTTGCATTACACATTACAGCAACATTTAGTGGACAAATATAACACTGCCATTTTAAGAACAGCGGGATGTTTTTAATCGACCCTGTTTTTGTGGAAAATCCCATGGCCCAACCTCGCACGGACCCTAGCTTCAGCGGCCCCCAACTAGATTGAGTTTGAGACCCCTGCTCTGGAGGCCTGTTGCCTCCAGAAACTGATGTGTTAAGTGGACATAAACAACGGTGCAAATGAGCACCTTTAAAACATTTCAACACCATTCTCAACTTGAAGTATATCTGACAACTAAAATGATGTCAACACTTACTGAATGAGTGGGCGAGGTAGGGGATACGCCACAAAGGGTCTGTGTGCAACAGCGTAGATGTACTCCACAAGGTCATGGAGCAGGTATCGGTTAGGGCTTTGAAACAAAAGAACATTTGTGTCACCATGCTATGTTGCCATTTGATAGTGAATCAAAACAAATCCACCTTATACCCAAATATTTAGAACTTCTTTACAATATCGATAAAAACCTGCACACATCTAGAAATGTTTGTGAAGGCACATACTGTATCAAATACATCTCTTATAAAGTGGTACCTTTTTTCAGGCTTAATTCTTTCCAGGATTCAGAGTTTGCACACCTTTCCATTGCCAAATTCGAGCACTTTCAAGGCCAATTTTTCCCAGTACCTTTAAGGGAGAAATCCAGCGCCGTTTAACGGAGCATGTTTTTTAGTTGACTTTGATGACAAAAATGAAGTCGCTATCTTGCTGCTAGAACATAATTTGTGCTATTTTGAGCTGATCCCATCTGTTATCTTTGCTCTTTTTGTGTCAATGGGCTGCTAATATACTGACATGATTTCTGCTTCAACAAGTCACACTTGTTTACAAACACAGAAAGTGCTCTATAGGTGTTGGGAAATAATTGAGTTCAATATGGAAGACAAAAAGAAAACGTATTGCATGTATAAAAAAACAAATTAGCCGAATATAGACTAATTTTCATGAGATTGATTGCTCCGAAGCAGAGTACATACAATCTTTCAATGTATAAAAACTGCAGATTTTTATTTAACTTACTAGAATTTATATTTTTTGCGTGTTTTTCAAAAGATGGTCAAAAGTTTTTTTTTTCCATTTAATCATTATTTTTGGCACTCAAGCATTAAAATTTGTAATTCTTATTGTATTGTTTTACATTTTGAATGATTTTGTGTTTCTGTTCACTCCAAGTCTGTTCAGTTTGTAAAAAGCTACACCGTTTTGCATTTCACAAATTTACTTGTGGACCTGTGAATGTGACACACACACACACACTATTAAATTATTTGGTGCATAAAGTTTTATTATTATCGATAATATATCATTAAAAAAAAAAAAAAAAAAGGAGTAGCCATTTGTGAGCCGAAAAAATCTCAGTGAGCCAAGCCAAAAAGCTTTTGGCTGGCTCACTGAGAGCTGTCCGCATGTTGCCGTCAATTTCACGCACTTCTTAAAAACTGTTTACTTCATTTATTGCGTGGTTTATAGTCAGACTGCCAAGAAACATGGCAATGGAATAAGCATTCAAGCACTACACCCCCAAAATTCAAGCATTTTCCTGACCTTGAAAACACATTAGAATTCAAGCATTTAAGGATTTCGAGCACCCATACGAACACTGAGGATTGGTAGCTTGTATAACGAGTGATTTTTTTTCAGAAATGAAATTAAACAATTAAAAATAAAGTAAATTATTCATTGGTCTTCTCCGGTCCTCCCAAAAGCACCCAAGCGAACTGTAAACTGCTATAAAATAAATCTCCTGGACACTAAAAACACATTGAAATGGTTATCAAAAGTAAAAAATACAGTAGTAAGACAAATAAGAGGATATTAACAAAATCATATGCAATTTTATTATGAGCACTGTAACGAAAGTATGCGCATGCTGCAGAGAAGGGGGTGGCGGTTGTCAAGGAGAAGTCATGGAGAGTGCATACTTGTCAAAGTAGATAATAATAATAATTTCCTTCGTATTGTCATTCTTTGTAACAATGTACACAGAACGAAATGTCGATACACCTGACCCGTTGTAGCGAGCCGATGCAGCCGCAGCCAACAGAGGGCGCCGCCATTTTACCAATGTTTTAAGTCTTAGGTATGACTCGGCCGAGGCGCGAACCAGCGACCTCCCAGTCTCAAAGCGGGCGCCCTACCATCTAGGCTACTGAGCTGGTATAGATAGATAGATACTTTATTCATCCCCGCAGGGAAATTCACAAAAGTATACAGTTTCTTTGTATTTAATATGTTTTTATAATCATTTTGCATTGTGTACACCCTATAACAATTTTTACACAGGTAAAAAAAAAAAAAAGAGAAATTATGTTAAACTTTCGGTGTTTAGAGGTGCTCGTATAAAAAGGTACCACTATATTTGAACCCGCTAGGATGAGCTGGTGTACGTAGAATATCCTGCAAGTGAAAAACCTACCCGACTATCGCGTAGGTCTTGCCGTTGGCCTCTGGGTCTTTGACCGCACTTACGATGGCCTTTGCCACGTCGACAACCTTACGAAAGACATTTAAGGACAGAGTAGAATATAGTGGTACATTGATATGATATAAACATGATTAAAATATCACAGGGTCAGAAATGAAAAATAAAAGTTTCACGTCACTGAGCACACTCCACTTTATTTTTAAATCCTAACTCTGGATTTAAAAAAAGAAGGGCTCATCACTATTAACTATCAGTGTTAGTAAGCTGATAACTGTTCAATGCCTGCTAAAGGTAAAAATAGAATGTGTTCTATAACCCCACTCGTAATTTAAACACTCGCAGATGATATATATCTTTTGAAATTAATGGAACCTCCCAGATGCTTTTGTAATGGAGTAACTTTCCAATACACATATTGAACACAGAGATTTGTTTCATCTTATGATGTTTTTTATGATGCCTACGAGCTCTTAACATAATCAGCTAACACTGGATTGCATTGTGGCTGTGGCCTGAGTACAAAATGGGACGTTCAGCTGTTAAGATTTATTTGGAAGTTCAGTTTGTGAGGTTGTTTCAGCACCAGTGTATCAGTAATATTAGCTAGCCAATTGGCAGGTTATTAAGCCACTTGAGTGCCTGTATACACAGGCACACAAGTGTACTTTTATGTGACTATTGAAAAAAGTACAGAATCCCTCGTGTTTTTGGGATTAATAAAGACGAAAACCACCTGCCAAAAATGAAAATTCGGAAAGCAGTGGGGTTTTTTTTGGAGTGGACTTGCCGACTTATATATGGAAAGCTTTTTCATTCCAGCACTTCATATTTAAGACTTTACTATTGTGCTGGTACAGCAACGGGATTGGAAACAGCACAAGCAGATCAATTTAAGATGCATCCTATTGAAACCAACAAATCAAAAGGAAAGAAAACAAGCTGACTGTGTTTGTGACAGAAAAAGAAGTAATCTTACGTGAACAGGCTGCTTGACAGTTTTCTTGCCCATGCTTATCAGTGGAATAGCATTGCCAAACCAACGCATGTCTGCAGGAACGAGATCATAGTGAGTGAAGTTTGTATATTTTTTTTATGTAGTTCTTGTACGGTTATCCGTACTTGCGTAGTAGTTGAAGAACCTGTCCTCTCTCCCAAACATCTCTGATGGCTTCATGATGATTGCGTCAGGAAACTCATCCCTCACAGCTGTTTCTCCGACATCCTGAGACAAACAGAGAACGGATGTAAAATAAAAGTCCACCACGCAAAAAAGTGCAAAATTTAATTTTAAAGAAAGGATAATAATGTAATGGGCTTGCATTCTAGCCACATGAAAGAATGGTTTCACTTTTGGAAAACCTTTCACAACAGAAAATATTTAGGCTTCAGAGGTTTTGCTTTGCTCTCATATCTATTTCGACTGATACGTTTTTTTTTTTGTGCCAATACCGATTATTAGTATTTAGAGGTGGCTGATGACACATATTTGCATGCCGATGTTCATTTGACGTAAAAGCCTAAAAATGGTGCAAGAAATTTATAACAATGCAAAAAGAAACAAATATTTGTTATAAATTTAAATAAACTTAAAAGCTCCTTGAAATCTTTTACAGAAAATAAATCCAATTTTCACACAACTATCGTGACTAAGCTTTCACTTGAACCCAAAACTAACAGTAAAGGAAAAAAAATCAGCAAGTTGTATAAAGGAGTAGGAGCAAGGGAAGAGAGTGTAGGCTGCATCTGAAACTAAATGATCAGCCCGTCGAATAAATAAAAATGCAGATATCGATATCCATCAAATTCCCAAATGTTGGTCTTTGTAATTAAGAGCTACACAAATAACCATGACTTGACTTGATAATCAGACCATCCGATAATCGGTCGACCCCTAAAAACATGCTTCTAACCTTGTTCCTGAGGTATTTAGAAGAGCTGCGAATATCAGCGTTGAGGTGAGAGATGTGGATGAATTTAGTAATCCCCGCCTCTCTGGTTGCCTTGGCGATTTGCTGAGGGATGCTCACAAAGATATCTTCAAATCGGTAGTTCCTTCACAAACACACATAAAAATACACGCCAATATTCACTGATTACTTAGCTGGGAACGGTGTCAGAAAAGGCCCCATACTTGGTTTCCCACTCTTTCCCGACAAGATTTATGACCACATTTGAGTGTTCCAAAGCTCGCTTGATGGAGTCTTTGTTTCTAGCATCCCATTCCTGAACAAAAACAAAAAAACACATTAAAGCCAATGTGGTAGTTTCTGTGGAGGATTGTACTTGGTTTCGGAATTTACACACCATAAAAATTAGTTGTCCAAGGTCTGCCATAGGCTTAAAATACATAATGTCATACTGATCACAGCGATGGGGGATTATGATCTGGGAGCCAATACGTCCTGCAACGGAGTAACATAACAAATTAAATATATGTGTAACTGTCAGAAAAGATCAATAAGGCATGCTAGGATTCCCATTTAGTGCAAACTAAGAACAGATCCGTCTTATTGTTAAAAGTAGTATGCTGGCTTTGCATGAAAGGGAGATTGGATGAGTAGTGTTACTTCTCGGCTCACCCAGGCGATTAACCACGTATCGTCCCAAGAAACCTGTAGCACCAAACACAGTGGCGGCGATGCCACTGGATGATGAGCGGCCTCCCTTCCCTTTCGGAATGACGGCATGGTGCAATTTTCTCTGTGGAAATGGGCCAACACAAGTGGCTAACAATCCAACGGGAGGACAGCTACTCCCTGTTTGGAAAGAGGCACAACACACTTGCGATGGTATCAGTTGTTACAGAAGGGCCGCACGGTTAACCGAAATCTAATCGATATTGCAATGTGACATAGTGCGATTGTGTGTGTGAGCAGACAGCAACCATAACAAAGCTCCCCAGAAGAGGACGCTTTTTTAAAGGTTAAAGCATGTCAATATGATTAAACCTTGAGTTGTCTTCATTTAAGGACACCCCCCCCCCTTTTTTTAAATTTTTAATACTGCTTTTATCAGGGGTCTCAAAGTCAATTGAGTTGGGGGCCACGGAAGCTAGGATCCGGGGTAGGTTGGGCCAAACGGGTTTCACAAAAACAAAAACATTCCGCTGTTCTTAAAGGGACAGAGTTTATATTTTTCCACTAGATGTCACGTTCAACCAACTAGATGTGTAGTTCAACAAAAAATGAGTCCAAGGAAAACTAAAAACTACGGAGACTAAAAGTGAGCCAAAGCCTTTTTTGTCCCAATTTTTACCCAGCGTTTCTCAAAAAAAGAAGAGAGTAAAAGAAGGGTAAAAGATTTTTTCTAAATTATTTAAAAACGGGGAATAAGAAATATGAAAAAGTGGCAAAAAAGGGAACATGGGAATAAAAAAAATAGGGAAAAAGAAAACAAAAAAGGAAAATGGAGAAGAAAGACATGGAAAAAAAAAAAAAGGACAAAAATGAGAAAAGGCAATTTTCTCTCTTCATTTTTAGATTTTTCTCTTTTTTCTTTTCTTGAGGTTTACTTTTTGTCTTGTTTCTTTTTTCCCATTTCTCTTTTCATTCTTTCTTCTTTTTCATTTTTTTTCTCTTCATTTCAAAAGTAATAAGGTGCGTTATGGTCACCATGTCTTGTCTTCTGTTGTTCTTTGAGCACTTGTTTTCGGTGGCAGGACAGAATACAGCGACAGAGTGAGAAAATAATACACAATGTCCCTCCACTTTATATTAACGCGGGGCCTTACACTGTCATCATGGGGGCTGCAATTGGTCCCAGAGCCGTGAGCTTGAGACCCCTGGCTTACATGGAAATGTCAATGAAAAACAGCATTTCAATTTCTACTGTTGGGAAGAATGTAGGAAATGTCCCAACTTTCAAAATTAAATACAATATCATTCAAGGGGATTGTTCTGGGTTTTTAACAACACAGTGGCCAGTCACAACAGGAGGGTTAAGTACTCATAAAAAACAAAATTAGTCAAGAAAAAAAATCAATTTTTATTTTATAATACCATTGAAATAGCAATACTAGTTTACAATCATAGAATTGGTTTTGTATTTTCTTAAAATCGTGCAGCACTAATGTACAATACTACCCAACTACAGTGGGACCTCGGTTATCGCGGTTAATGGGGACCAAAACCACCCGCGATAAGTGAAAATCCGCAAAGTAGCGGCGCACCTTAAAAAAAATATTATTTTTTAAATCTTATTATTATTATTATTATTATTATTTTAGACCCGGTTAATGGGGACCAAAAACACCCGCGAAAAGTGAAAATCTGCGAAGTAGCGATGCCGCTTCAATAATGCTTAAAAAAAATAAAATATATATATATATCTCATCTCATTAGCTGCACCGCTTATCCTCAGTAGGGTCGCGGGAGTGCTGGAGCCCATTTCATCAATCATCGGGCAGTGGGCAGGGGACACCCTGAACTGGTTGCCAGCCAGTTACAGGGCACACAGAGACAGACAACTCATTCGCTTTTTCACACCTAGGGACAGTTTGGACCGGCCAATTAACCTGACATGCATGTTTTTGGAATGTGGGAGGAAACCGGAGTGCCTGGAGGAAACCCACGCAAGCACGGGGAGAACATACAAACTCCGCACAGAAAGTCTGGAGCTGGATTTAAACCCACGCAGGAGGTTCCCATGACATGAACTGCGCCGCACATGCGCTAACCACTGCACCGCCGTGCTGCCCATATATATAATAAAAAAAATGTAAAAATTATTTTATTCTATTATTATTATTTTTTAGACCTGCGAAGCTCTGAACCCGCGAGCGTGGTAGAGACGCCCCTTCAAAAATGCTTAAAAAAAAAAAGTATATTATATATATATATATATATATATATATATATATAATTTTTTTTTTTTAAATTATTTTATTTAATTATTATTATTTTTTTAGGCCCGCGAAGCTCTGAATCCGCAAACGTCGAAGCGCGAAGTAGCAAGGTCCCACTGTATATGGTTTAAAAAAAAAAAAAAAATTCAAAAAGCGGTATTTTAGATTCAAAGCTCTAAAAATAAGAGGAACACTTGCAAACCTTTCTCGGAGTAAAGTTATCAAAGACTGTTCAATGCCAGGCTGAACAGTCATCAAGCACACATTTTAAGCTTACTAAAAATCTGGCCCGCTTTTCTGAAATGTTTGGACACCCCTGATGCAAGCCGTTTATTAAGCACAAATATGGTCAAATGATAAATATATTTATAATATGCATATGTATTTTATACAGCCTAGATGTTTGGTTTTCAGGAGGTAGAGCAATCGTTTTAGGATTAAGGGATCCCAGTTCGAATCCCGGCTTGTCCGTGTTACATGTCGAAGTGTTCTTGGGTAAGACACTGAACCCCCCAATACCCCCAATAAGCAGGTTAGCGCCTTACATGGCTGTACAGATCACGGGTGATATTGGGAAATGTGAAGCACAATGTAAAGCGCTTTGGGAAGTCATTGACTTGAAAAGCGCTATATAAATGCAGATCATTTCATTTCATTTCATTTCAACTTTCAAGGACTGGACACCGAATACTTGGTATAAACTACAGATTGTGTAGCTGACGCCGGTTTGATCGTTGTTAATTTATGTTGGACACAAAGACCCTTTAAAAATGCATATGTTACACACATGTATGTTCAAAAACTATTGCACAGTGCATATAAACAGTTTTTGCAAGACTGTACTAATTTCTTATTCTATTCTTCTATATCTGCCAGGTTGCTACGGAACAAAAACAAGCTAGCGTTAGTCATTAGCAAAGATAAAAAGCAAGGTCGTACAACGCAGGGTTGCGTTCGCAATGAAATGCAGCCTGCAGCAGTTGTGTCAAGTATTCCCACAATTAACAAAACATCAACAACAGATATTAGATTATATTTTGACGCTACTCACTCGTAATCTTTGGAAGGACACTCGCAGGACGGCCGACCAAAGTGAGGGTCGCCATCTTTTTGTGGGCCTACGGTATCCAGTGAGGAGCAAAAGCGTATTAGAGCGCAATGGCGTGTTCTATTAATAAATCAGATCTTTATTTAGGGACTTTACTATTGTAATTCATGCCCAAATAAAAAGTTATTTTTTAATTGTAAATCCTCTGTGGTTTTTTTTCTTGGGCAGACCATGCTGTGTTATTTGGCTACTTCTAGTGGTTAAGAAGACTTCATTCAATAAATAAATTTTGAATATCAAGAAAAATAATGTTTTTTGTGAATACTCGTGGGTCAAGATATTCGTATTATTATGTATAGCAATAGGCTTACCCAGAGGGAGCTGACATACTTGTCTGCCATGTTGCTGCTACAGGTAACCCCTGTAATCAAAAACTTTGTAAAAGGCTGAGACCAAAAATGAAAAAATAAATAAATTTGAGAAGAAAAAAATGTGGTTCAGTCACTTTGAATACCTGTAGTCTGTATTCTTCATTTTGGCACTTGTTTTCAGTTCCACTACACAAAACAGTGAATCTAGCGATCAAATATATACAGTGTCCATTTAAGTTACTTTCATTGCGGTTTGAATGTAATGTTAAAGGTACAGTGTGTGTTATTTGACCACTAGATGTATCTGTATGGTGTTATGTGACCGAAAATGAGTGCTAAATAGCATAAGGAAATATACACACTTCGGAGACTCAAAGTGAACAAAGCAAAACATACTTTCCCTTCACTTTTTTGCCTTTCGTAAAGAGAAAAAAAGAAAAGAGTAACCGAAAGAAGAGAAAGAAAATAGAAAAAGAGAAAAATATGAAAAAAGTAAACGCGAAAAGCAAGAAAACATATAAGAAAAATGAAAGAAAAGATGAAAAAGAAAAAGGGGAAGAAGAAAAATATAAAATAAATTAAAGAGAAAGATTAATGAAGCCCAAAAAAGTAATTAAAAAGTTATCAGACATAAAGGAAGAAAAAAAGGAAAAAAATTAAAGACAAGTAAAAAGAAAAAAGAAAAGAAAAAATGGGAAAAATTACAAAATAATATATAAATAAGCAAAAATATCTTACATTCATCCATCCAGTAGGGTTGCGGGGGGTGCTGGAGCCCATCCCAGCCAACTTCAGGGAGTAGGCAGGGTACACCCAGAACTGGTTGCCAGTCAGTCGCAGGGCACACAGAGACAGACAACTCACTCACTCATTCACAACTAAGGACAATTTGGACCAGTCAATTAACCTGCATGCTTTTGGAATGTGGGAGGAAACCGGAAGGAAACCCTCACAAGCACGGGGAGAACATGCAAACTCCACACAGTAAGGTTTGATCCCATGGCTTCAGAACTGTAACGCACACACGCTAACCAATGCACTGCCATGCTGCCCAAATATCCTACAGTGGAACTATATCTTTTACAATGTTCTGAAAAAAAATGAAAACGGAAATAATTGAAATTACGTGCCAAAGGAAGAAAAGAAAAAAAAGTTTGGAGGGGGCCTTGGCAGCAAGATGGCCGCCAATCATGTCAGCTCCCTTGAGGTGAGACTCATCTTATCTCAAATACATGCAAATTTCTTCACTGATGAGCATTTTTAAATGCATGTTTACATAATTCATTTATTTAAATCTATAATGGTTTTTTTTTTTTTCGTTTAAGTTTTTTTACCACCAAGAGGCGCTAAATTATACACACTGTTTCTTTAAGGTCTGCTTCTTTCTGATCCCTTCATAAAACACTGTTGGAGAAGGCTAATGTGATAGTGAATCGTGTCACTGGCGGTATTTAGTCATGTTTAAATACATTCTTTATTTTTATGGTCATATTTAAGCAATCTGACTTTTTAGTCAAAATTGGCCTTAAGCTCCAGTGTTACGTCTACTCTGTCACGAGGTGTTGGACAGACCCAAATGCAGGACAACAAGGACACGCATTACAGGGACGTGATCAAACGGCAATAGGGGTCGTTTTTTTTTTTCAAACAACAAAATACTTTATTAGTGAGAAGGGAGTGTGGAACCATAACTACTGAGGAGGGAAATTTGAGAGAAAGTCTTGGGTTGGTGAAAATCTTGAAAGGAAAATTTGGGAGTACCTATAAAAAATATTGAGGATCCTGGGACAATGAGGGAATTGAAAGAGCAATTCTTGGAGAAGCTTAAAATATTAAAAGAAAGACTTGGGAGTACCTTTCAAAAGTTGGTTGGAGTGGCAGGACTTGGAGTGGGTGAACATGGAACGAGGAACTAGGAAGTAAGTAAAGAATTAAGCCGTGGGAGGAGAAGCCTGTGGTCTTTGCGGGTGAATGTTTTTAGAAATCAAAACAATTCAGCAGCGTGAAATTAGAGCCCGGACCATTTATGGTGGAGGTGGGTAATTGTCTGATTGGAATCACCTGGGGAGAGGAATAGTGAAGGGACTGAAACATGGGGTAATACTGCTATGTTTGGAGAATCAAAAGGACTGCAGGAGCCAAACCATGACATAGCCCCTTACTTATTTCAGTGGAACACACAGACAGGAAGTATTAGTTTCAGCTCTTGAGATGAGATCAGCTCAAGTATGCAAGCAGGGAAGATGACAATTAGTCAAGTCCATTTTTCCTCACTGTTAACAAAATACAATTGATTTACCCAGGCAAATGTTTATCAACTTGAGTAAGATTTTCCCAAGGAATACGAGGAATCGTCAGTTGGATAGCTTCTCCATTAAACCATTCCTTAATAACTTTAAAAGTAACATTATTTTTGTTGTGCTTTGTTTTCCCTTTTTATTTGAATACACAACAAATATACAAAAACAAAGGGGGGAAGAAAAAAACATTGCAGTGTTGGGTTGCTCAAACCTTTATCCAGTTCAAGTCCAGTCTTCAATGTTCATTACTGTTGTCCTTATTTTTCCTGTAATCCATCCATTTTTTACATTTGTCCATGGATTGGGTCTCCTGGATCGTCATTGAAAAGTGATCCTCTCCATTACAAATAATTCCTCCAGAGTGCACACCCACTGCTCTTAGGTAGGGGGCTTTTCATATCATTATCTTGTTTTTACTTTTATGCTAGCTGTTCAATCCATCCAACTATTATCTGCACCTCTTATCCTTGGTGGGGTTGCGGGCGTGCTGGAACCAATCCGAGCCGTCTTCAGGCAGTGGGCAGGGGACACCCTGAACTGGTTGCCATCCAGTCGCAGGGCACACAGAGAGAGACAATTCACTCGCTCATTCACACCTAGGGACAATCTGAACTGGCCAATTCCCCGACATGCATGTTTTTGGAATGTGGGAGGAAACTGGAGTGCCTGTAGGAACCCACACAAGCAGGAGGAGAACATGTAAACCCCGCATAGGAAACCTATGCATGTTCTCCTGGTTATTGGATTTAAACCCATGACCTCAGAACTTTGCCGCGAACGTGCTAACCACTAAGCTGTCGCGTCAACCCAGCAAAGTAGTTTTCTCTAATATTTATTCTGTAACATTCACCGATTAGAGAACCTTGAATGTATTGGGTATCTAGTACCCCACAATTTTCTTTAAAACAAACTTGTGGGGGTTATAAAAAGTCTGACCGGGTTCTTCAAGCGGAATTCCCTCAGAATCCAGGAGCTAGTGGATGTGCACTGTGTTATACAGATATTCCAACACTCGTCTTCTGTTATTTTTTAATCTCCATTTCCCATTTTTTTCAATACAGAGAGAGGGATGCGCGCCACCAGCCTGTAGATGCCCAAGACACAGCACAGATGTGTGCCTCGTTGACCCTGGTGGTTAAGGGATTCAATACAAATACAGAGTACCGTACTGAGCGGCCACTACATACCATTAAACATCCGTACGTGTGAAAGAAATTGCTTTAAAGTTTTACCTTATTAGGCTTTTTAAAAAATGTTGATGACCTTATGACCGGAAACCGGTTTTATCTCATGGGTTCCTTCTTAGGTTTAAGTTTAGAATAGATTTACAATTAGCTTATAGACTGCCATTTTTGTATAGAAATTATGGTAAACCACCACTGTCTTCGCTTTTTCATTCATGACCAGATTTTTCTGTAGTAAAACCTTAAAAGTAACTGCTCATCTCCCGCTCTTATTTTGACCAACTTCTCGTCTCACAACCAGGATATGAAAACACACTGAGGAAGAAAAGCTATTCCTTTTCAATAACCGGCCATTAACTGTGAGTACCATGTTCTTTGTACTTTTACATAGATTTCAATTGTGTTTGTTTTTATCTCATGTTATCTAGAATTTTGTGTATACCCATTCTTAATATATGGTTAACTGCATGGTCTGCCCGAGAAAAGGAAAAACACACTAGATTTACAATTTTAAAAAGCATTTTATTTGGGCATGAATTACAATAATAAATTCCATTCATCCATTCATCCATCCATCCATCATCTGCGCTGCTTATCCTCAGTAGGGTTGCTGGAGCCCATCCCAGCTATCTTTGGGAAGTAGGCAGGGGACACCCTGAACTGGTTGCCAGCCGGTCGCAGGGCACACAGAGACAGATAACCATTCACTCACTCATTCGCACCTAAGGACGATTTTAACTGTCCAATTAACCTTGGAATGTGGGAGGAAACCGGAGTTCCTGGAAGAAACCATGCAAGCACGGGGAGAACATGCAAACTCCACACGTGGAGGCTGCGGTAGCTGGACTTGAACTCTGAACCCCTGCACCGTGGGGCGGTGCACTAACCACGTAGCCGCTGTGCTGGCCCAATAATATATTATTTTTCATAATTCATGTTCTTTCTTAATCTTGGTAAAACCTCTGAAAACTATGAAACAGTTGTCTAAGGGCCCGGTCACACAGCCGTTTGCGTCTGTATCGCGGGTAAAATTTTGCGTTTTTTTTTTGCCCGTGGTTGCCCGCGATGGAAAATGCGCAAAATTGGCCAACCCGCTGTTCATCGGTGGTATGCCCGCAAAACAGACGCCGGCGACTGTTCCGCTTCCTCATCGCGTCATTTCCGCGTCATTTTCTCGTGTGGACCACGGGTATAAAAGCTCCCGAGTCGGTGTTGTGCCCAAATCCGACTCCTACGCGACCCCCCCCCCCTCGCGTGAACGCGCATTCTGCTGCGATCGCTTTTGTTGGAAGCGTGCATTGACGTTGGTAACTTTTTCATCCGCGTTAACAAACGCATTTTGTAGAATTCGATCGCACTTTATTGTTTAAATAAACGCGTTATATAGACTAGGATCTCCCAATTGTTATAATTAGCTCGCTTTATTGTTTTAATAAGCGTTTTATATAGAATACGATCGCTTTTGTTGGAAGTGCAGCAGAATGCGCGTTCACGCGAGGGGGGGAGGATTTTATATACGGTGTGCATTACCGTTCGATTACGTTCAACAAAAACAAAGACGGAATGGTTTAAGTTGTATTACATTCCCAACAAATGCAAGACGAAGTGGTTTTGGTTATATGTTCGCCATTACATTCCCTAAAAGTGATATAAAAGTGAGATAAAACGAGGTAAAAGTGGTTGTAGTAGCGAGGGGATGCAAATCTCGGCAGGGATGCATTTCTCGGCATAACACCGGGCTGTAGAAATCATAACCGCTCAAGACACAGTCCCGTGAAGATCAAGATTTCAAGCTATGGCACCGAAGAAGCCAATATGTTATTATTGTAATAGTTTTTCATTTTGATTTTATTATCTTGTTATGAAATGAAAATAAATGTCAAGAAATAAAAATGGATTAAGACGAGGTCACTACGGTGACGGGGATCCATGTCCACCCCTTGACGTCTCGAGCACAACTGACGTGTGCTCGGCAAATCGCGCTGTATATACGCGGAGAAAGGTGTTTGACCGTCACACGCGTAACACGCTAATTTCACGTAATAACACCGCGATACAGGCGCAGAACATGCTATTACCATGCTCCACCCACGATTACCCGCTGAAATTTCCGGTCCTACCCATGTGTAACCACGCCCTGGCCGCGGCCAGAGCACGTCGTTCCGCATCATTTCCGCGTCATTACCTCGTGCGCCGCCCGCGGTTAACACGTGCTCAAAGTTTTGAGCAGCTCAAAACTTTTTTGCGGAATTTCCAACCGCGAGTAAAGCACTGCTGTATCTCGTCTATATGGCGGTCTCAAAGCGTCCAACAGCACCCAACAGCGTCTGCTTCACGGCCAGAAATTACTGGCCGTGATTCAGCCTCGATACGCCCGTGAAAGGCTGTGTACCCGGACGCTAAAGTATTGAGCGGCGCAAAACTTATTCGCGCTGCAAACCGCGCGTGAATTTCCGACCGCGTGTTAAGCACTGCTGTATCTCGTCTGTATGGCGATCTCAAAGCGTCCAATAGCGTCCGCCTCACAGGCAGAAATTTCTGGCCGTGATTCAGCCGCAAACGGCTGTGTGACCGGGCCCTGAGGACAAACAAAAAGCATCAGAAAAAAAATACAAAAGTGTTCATACAGTCGGGAGAATCATTTGTACTGCACAAAAATAGGAATTCAACAGTTTCTACTGACCAGTAAAGTGCAAGGAATCTAATACTGCAAGGCACAAGCTAGTCAACTCGTATCTTATTAATTTTGTGTAACTCATACATTGAAAGTATAGTCTTATGGGTGGGTGCGCTGTTCTCCACATAGTTGGGACACATAATAAAATAAAATAATAATAAAATAATAAAAACACAAATAAGTATTTGTCAGGGCCCATTTTCCAAATAACAAATGAAAATGTTACAAAAACCCAAAATAATAACCAAGCAGGATATGTGCTCCAAATGAAATGTACATGACATTCTGTCCATCCATGCAAAGGTTTTGGCTCGCTCTGTATTGCACACACTTTTATGCATTTGCATTAGAAATACTTTACTAGAAAATAATTGTAAAGGGGACTACATGAATATGAATATTCTTCACATTAAAAAGTAACATTATTTTTCTCTTAAAAAAATACATTTTTGTCAAAGCTTAAACCACAACTAATAAATAATGTTGAATACAACTTTTATAGCATTTTCTCAGCATTCCCTTATGGCTGCCCATATATATATATATATATATATATATATATATATATATATTTCAAAGAGCTATATTTTCACAAATATAAATCTTTATTTATACAGTACATCATCTTCTTATGCAGTGTCTATAACTCATGACAAAAAGTTACTGGACACCAGCCATAAAGTTGCCTGCCTCATTTTTCACAACTTGAAACTACTAATCGCAAAAAACCCATTGTTGCAAAGTATTAAGGATTGATAATCAGAATATATAACAGAACAAAACCAGCTCGGTAGCCTAGATGGTAGGGCGCCCGCTCTGAGACTGGGAGGTCGCTGGTTCAAGCCTCGGCCGAGTCATACCTACAACAGACTTACAACATTAGTACTCATTGACTCCCTGCTTGGCGCTCAGCATTAAGGGTTGGAATTGGGGGGTTTGGTCACCTAATGACTAAAATGTTTGGCTGCGGCTGCATCGGCTCGCTACAGTTTAACTGTAATGAAATGAAATGATCTGCATTTATATAGCGCTTTTCAAGTCAATGACTTCCCAAAGCGCTTTACAATGTGCTCCACATTTCCCAATAGCAGCCATGTAAGGCGCTAACCTGCTTATTGGGGGTATTAGGGGTTCAGTGTCTTACCCAAGGACACTTCGACATGTAACACAGACGAGCCGGGATTCGAACTGGGATCCCTTGATCCCAAGACGAGCGCTCTACCTCCTGAGCTATCGACATTTCGTTCTGTGTGCATTGTTACAAAGAATGACAATAAAAGTAAATTCTATTCTAACAACACTTTAAAATTAAGTTTATTATAACATTCATTGCATGTATATGACATCGCTGTTTTCCATCTGCCATCAGTATGTACCTGTATTTACTCATCTTCATGCATGTTTGCGTTGCGTCGTCTGCTACACGCCACGTGAACTCCTCTTTCCACAATGCTTTTAATGTACGTTTGCGTTTTGTAGCGTCATGAATGTTGCTTTGAATCTTTCTTCTGGGGCTGAGGTTTTGGTTTGATTCCTAACCACTTATCCATTTTTCTTGTGTTCTCTGTGCGTCTACTTTGGAAAATGATATGCAAAAGCGCAACCTTATAACGCTCAGGAAAGTCCGGAAGCACGAAGTTATTCGAAGCGGGCTAATGATCGGCTGCCGAGTATGCAAATTGCTAAACAACCGAAATTCCGAAATTTCCAAAACAAACGAAGATTTCGAAATCGGAATAAAGCAAATGTTTATTTAAAAAAAGAAAAAAAATCTTTCGGGTTTTTTTTTTCTTGAAAAAGTTGTCGGCCACCCGGGCGGAGACGTTTTGCAAGTTGTATGCCTGACGTAAAAGATGCACGCCCCGGGCGTCTGGGCAAACATTATTTCAAACACTGCTTATGTATCCTTATAATTCATTTAACTTTTAGGGTGCTATGTTAACAATAAACAAAGAGCGGCTGTGTATGCTGCAACTCGTCACCATCAGCCTTTCATTAAGTTTGTATTTTCAACTGATGAATGGGAAAGTTGGAGCCAATCTCGGCATTCACTCCTCATACTTTATGTGAATTTCCCTGCGGGGATGAATAAAGTATCCATCTATCTATCTATATACTTGTTAGAGAAAGCAGGACATTCCTGCAAAACTCTCCTTTTCCTTACATTTATATAAGGGGTCTATAACATTTCTGACCCAATGAACCATAATAGCAAAATATTTTGATTTTTTTTTGCGATAGAGCCAAACCATATATTTTGAAACTAATTCTTCAGCGCATTTTATTTCTCTGTGGGAAATTGGATGATTTGATAAAATTTATAAAAAAGAATAATGCCAAAGCCCTTGTTCCATATCAACAAATATACCACTTCATCATAGGTTCCCGTTCTCTGATCTATATGACTGGAGTCAGACATTGGTCCTTTTCACCTTCTTCCTTCTGAGGTTTGATAATGATGTGAACTGGCCTCTCCAAACCAGCATCCTGAAGTTCATTCTCGCACACCTTGTCCTCTGCTGAGCCCCCAATAGGACGTAGACGCTCATTAGGGCCCATCTTTGTGTATGAACTTTGTCTCTTCGGGTCCTCATCATCACTGATGTTATCAGAGTTTAAGCTCTCTGCTGTACAACCATAAAACATATATCAAAATCCTTCTTTGGGGGAATGTCTTATGGAAAGTGAAAAGATGCTTATCAAATTCTTGATGAAGAATGCAATTGCCTGCTTTGTTCAGGTTTTGAAATATGTATTTCATAAAATTATACTATTGGATAGCCATCTTTTATTAACTTAAACCATGGCTATCATAAAACGGTTGTTAGGGGACACTGTGTATAATTTGACCGGTAGATGTCACTGTATTGTGTTGAGCAATTAAAAAACGAGTGCTACAAAGTACATAGAAGAACAGACACTATGGCGACTCAAAGTGACCAAACCGCACAATTTTTCTCCTAATTTTTTTTTGTTTAACAAGGCTTTTAGGGGACAAGATGGTAGACAATCATGCCTGTTCCTTTAAATCCAGAGGTGAAATGAAATGAAATGATCTGCATTTATATAGCGCTTTTCAAGTCAATGACTTCCCAAAGCGCTTTACATTGTGCTTCACATTTCCCAATAGCGGCCGTGATCTGTGCAGCCATGTAAGGCGCTAACCTGCTTATTGGGGGAATTGGGGGTTCAGTGTCTTACCCAAGGACACTTCGGCATGTAACACGGACAAGCCGGGATTCGAACTGGGATCCCTTAATCCTAAAACGATCGCTCTACCTCCTGAGCTACTGCCGTCCTGTCCCACGCAACTAGCTCTGACACTGACGGAGCTTTACGCACTCATCCAGGTATTTATGTACTTTTCAACACTTTTTTTTTTAATAAGACCAGGCCAGAAATATCCAGCCCAACCAGACCCTTGGGTATTAAAGCCCGACTCAGCCTGAGCCCGATCAATGAACTTTATTTGCAGGACCGAGCCTGAAGCCAAACGGAAACATTTGATTTGTGAGGACTCGGAAGAAGACATGATTTATGATAAAAAATTAAAGCCCGTCTTTTGTTACGAAATCAAAGTTAAACAAGATGGTATAAAGATTTACATATTTTATATTTCTGTGTCTACAGAAGTTGCATTCACCGCTGATTTTTTCATCATTGAGAGTTGTTTTTGAGAGTTGACTGAAAAATCTTATAGCCGTCAATCATTTTGAAAATTGAATTGGGAGGAAAATTTGGCCATAAACCACAGCAGCAGTACAACTTTAAGAATCTAGCGCCGCACTTTAAGAGAGAAAGGCAGAGATACCATGAAGAAGAATGATGGGTAGATAATAAAGACAGGAAAAAGTTATTTGAATTATCACTGGAAGAGGCGACTTCTGCTTTTGCAGACCATGGGCACTGGTGGCTAAAACTGCTCATGGCCTGGAAACGCCTCAGCGCATGGTGATGTTAGTGTACCACCGTGATGTTAGCGTAAGAACATCACAGTGAGTTGTGACAAGATACTGATTTAATCACTATGTTTCTTGCACATCCTGTCCCACGCAACTAGCTCTGACACTGACGGAGCATTACGCACTCATCCAGGTATTTATGTACACTTTTCAACACTTTTTTTTTTAATATAAATTTCATGGCCTGCAGATTTTTAGTTTCAATATATCTCAATACATACTGGACTGTCTCAGAAAATTAGAATATTGTGATAAAGTTCTTTATTTTCTGTAATGCAATTAAAAAAACAAAAATGTCATACATTCTGGATTCATTACACATCAACTGAACTATTTCAAGCCTTTTATTATTTTAATATTGCTGAATTTGGCTTACAGCTTAAGAAAACTCAAAAATCCCATCTCAAAATATTAGAATATCATGAAAAAGTATACAAGTAGGCTATTCAACTAATCACCTGAATCATCTAATTAACTCGAAACACCTTGCGAGGGTTTCCTGAGCCTTAAAAACACTCAGCTTGGTTCAGTAAACTAAATCACAAGTATGGGGAAGACTGCTGATCTAACTGCTGTCCAGAGGTCCATCATTGATACCCTCCATCAGGAGGGTAAGACACAAAAGGAAAATTCTCAAAGAGCAGGCTGTTCACAGAGTGCAGTTTCAAAGCATATCCACAAAAAGTCTGTTGGAAGGGAAAAATGTGGCCAGAAACGCTGCACAACCAAGAGAGATGACCGCAGCCTTAACAAAATTGTGACGAAGAGCCGCTTCCAGAATTTGGGGGAGCTTCAAGGACAGTGGGCTGAAGCTGGAGTCCAGGTATCAAAAGCCACAGTTCACAGACGTGTCCGGGAAATGGGCTACAATAGCCGTATTCCCATGGTTAAGCCACTTCTGAACTCAAGACAACGGAAGAAGCGTCTGACTTGGGCTATGGAGAAGAAGCACTGGACAGTTGCAGAGTGGTCCAAAGTCCTCTTTTCAGACGAAAGCAAGTTTTGAATTTCATTTGGAAGTCAAGGCGCCAGAGTCTGGAGAAAGGCTGGAGAGGAGCAAAATCCAAGTTGCTTGAAATCCAGTGTGAAGTTCCCACAGTCAGCAATGGTTTGGGGAGCCATGTCAGCTGCTGGTGTTGGTCCACTGTGTTTCATCAAGTCCAGAGTAAATGCAACTGTGTACCAAGAGATTTTAGAGCACTACATGCTTCCATCTGCTGAAAAGCTCTATGGAGATGAGGATTTCATTTTCCAGCATGCTGGCACCTGCCCACAGTGCCAAAACCACCAGTAACTGGTGCACTGACCATGGCATCACTGTCCTTGATTGGCCTGCTAATTCCCCTGACCTGAACCCCATCGAGAATTTGTGGGGTATAGTTAAGAAGAAGATGAAAGACACCAGACCTACAAATGCAAATGAGCTGAAGGCCGCTATCGAAGCATCCTGGGCATCAATAACACCTCAGCAATGCCACAGGCTGATTGCCTCCATGCCACGCCGGATTGATGCAGTAATCCGTGCAAAAGGATTCCCAACCAAGTACTGAGTGCATCAACGGACATTTTCAAATGTTTGATTTAGTTTTGCTGTTATAAAATTATTTTTTTACTTGGTCTGAGGAAGTATTCTAATATTTTGAGATAGGATTTTTGAGTTTTTTTCAGCTGTAAGCCAAAATCAGCAATATTCAAATAATAAAAGGCTTGAAATAGTTCAGTTGATGTGTAATGAATCCAGAATGTATGACATTTTTGTTTTTTTAATTGCATTACAGAAAATAAAGAACTTTATCACAATATTCTCAATTTCTGAGACAGTCCAGTAGTATTTTTGGTTAAAAAAAAGTTAGAGGTGGGTTGCCTTATTTGAGGTGTCCTTAAAAAGTTGAAAGTATGATATTTTCTCTATTAAGTATGTGTTGACAATGAAGCAATGCGTTCAAAGAGCCTTTATAATTTGTTTTACTTTTAGCACCAGTGTTCCGGGACGCAAAACACATAAGGAAGCAAAAAGAGAAGAGGGCAGTTGGGGTGGAGAGTGATTTTATGTTCTCCCCTGTTTTTTTTTTTTAAGTGGAGCCTGAAAATGGCAGAAGTAAGAAAAGTCCCTTTTCAAATACAGTCTATACGCCAACTCAAACCCCAAAAAAGTGGAAAAAAAGAAGAAATGAGCTGACTGAGACTGCGATCATGACCGTAAGCCAGGAAATTTCAAGTTCCAGGCACCACCTTTAAAATAATCTACATATATTTTATTATTATTATTATTATTATTATTATTATTATTATTATTAATTGTAGTACCCACACATTGTTTTAGTATACGATCTTACAAACATATATTTACTTTAAAAAAAGTCGGCGACCCTAGCTGAATGTATTGATTGACATCGTAGGGTCAGGCTCGAACTTGGGCTTAAGATCTTACCTCTGCTTTGGGTGAACTTTTTATTATGTAAACAAATTAACATTTTTTTTATCCAGTATTTTAGGTCTATACTTGCTTATTATTCAGATCAACTGTATTTTTTTCAACAAAGGAAGTTTTTTTTCCCACTGGGAGGCTCTAAATAATACACAATGACCTGTAAGTGTAAATTCATATACAAGTGGTTCTACCCAAAATTATTTATGAAAACAACTCACAAGATTTGCTGTTTGCTTGTATGCAGTGATGGTTTTTGTCTGTACTTTCTGTTGGCTTCTTCCTCGACTGTTTGGTTCTGGGCTTCACGTTGTTGAAATTGCCCTCTACGATCCAATCATGTTTTAAACCTTCATCCGGTGTCATTCGTTTAGTTGGATCCCAACTAAACAGCAAAAAGGATACAAAAAGAGTTTTTAGAGCAATAAAATATACAATTTGTGACGAGTTTGACAGATTTATAAGGAATGGATATCAAACCTACGTGAGGCAGCGGTTGATGAAGTCTAAGAATAAAGGATCATTTGTTTTCAGGGTAGTTGACAGCTCCTTAGAATTGGGTCTTCTTTTCTTCCCTTTACTATTTGTGGTGTTTCTTGGGTTCCCTTTTGAGTCTGAGCATCAGTAAAAACAGGTATAGTTATAAATATATATGGATATATTTCTAAATACAAAATTGGACCATATTTTCTGCACCATAAGGCGTACCGGATTATAAGACGTACCACACAACTCTTGTCTTTTGTTGTATACTTTTCATATTTAATGTGCACTGGACTATCAGGTGCATGGATTTAAAACCACAATAGGAGCTACCGTATTTACTTACATTTTATACACTTACGTTATATATTAGTGCAATGATTGATCAGTCCAAAAATGTCGCCGACTTAAATTGCAAAATATTTTAAGCAAAGGAATCTAACCCGGGTCATGGTGGTATGAGCGCCAGAACCCAACCACTAGACTACTCAGGATACAGATAAAATACGACAATGCAATTGATTTAACCTCATTATAACAGAAATTCTTACTGAAATATATAAACCAGGGGTCTCCAACGTGGCGCCGTGGGCACCAAGGTGTCACCAAAGGACAGTGAAGGTGCCTGTGGAGCTGTGATTGTGATGAGCTTGTGGTTTTTAGTAAAATGATTTTTTTAGTGGTTGACTGAGTATTTTTTACCCTATTTTTAATGATTCACCTGGTAATAACATAGCAATAACATAGCTATAACATAAGTTATTTTAGAAATTCCAAAAAATAAATTGCAATTCATGGGCTTCATGGACAATACAAAGTATTCAAGCATTGATAATTATTTTTAAGCAATTAATTAAGAAAGCAGAATGTGAATTTATTGGTGTATTAAACGAAATTATTGATTCATCTTTATTTTTATCTTTTTAAAAGAAAATACAAAAAAAACTATCTTACAATTTATGGGTTTTAAAAAGTGAATGAGCAAAAAATGTGCAGTTTTTTAAGCTAGCTCTCTGGCTACCTTTTCAGCTTTGTAGCTAGCTATTTTCCTATCCATTTAGCAATATAGCAAGCTTTCTTTTTAATTTTTTTTCATGCTATCTAGCTCACATTGTATCTTTTTCTGCTAGTTATCTAGCTGTCACGGTCGCCTTGGTGACCAGTCTGCCCCGCCCTCTGGGCAACAGCTGAAAGCAGTTCCACTAATTGTGGGTCTGCCATTTAAGGCTGCATTGTGGGCTCTGCGAGTGCGGGTTCTTTATACGCATTCTTCACAATCCCGGTCTGTTATGCCTTGTCCTGTTTTAGTCTGTTATGCCTTGTCCTGTTGAGTTCGTGCCGGAGGAACTCTGTATTGTTCTGTTTTGCCCCGGAGTATTGGGCGACTTTTATTTTATTAAATAAAACTTATGGATCGTCAACGCATTTGAGTTCTCCCTTCATGCCTCCTGCCTCCGTTCTGGTCCGCTCCCCTTCCACGCCACCACGCCTCGTGACAGAATGAACCAGCCAACAAATAGAACTCAGCGAACGATCCCAGCGCGACTTGGGAGAGCTGGAGAGCGCAGTTCGGCAGGCGCCTACTGAGTTGGCCTTCCCTGCCCGTTCGAACCACGGCCCCGCCCGTCGTGGCCCTTGCTGTGCCTCGAATGGGGTCCCGGGAAGAATTGACGCCTGCCTGTTCGACTCTCATGCCTGCCTGCCCGACTCCCGTGCCGATTGCCTGCTATTCCGTCTCCCCTGCGTGCCAGCCCGACTCCGACTCTGCTGCCCGTCGGGCCGACTCCGACTCCGCTGCCCGTCGGGTCGACTCCGACTCCGATGCCTGCCTGCCCGACTCCCGTGCCGACTGCCTGCTATTCAGTCTCCCCTGCATGCCAGTCCGACTCCGCTGCGTGCCAGTCCGACTCCGCTGCGTGCCAGTCCGACTCCGCTGCCTGCCAGTCCGACTCCGCTGCCTGCGTGCCAGTCCGACGCCGCTGCCTGCCTGCCAGTCCGACTCCGCTGCCTGCGTGCCAGTCCGACTCCGCTGCCTGCGTGCCAGTCCGACTCCGCTGCCTGCGTGCCAGTCCGACTCCGCTGCCTGCGTGCCAGTCCGACTCCGCTGCCTGCGTGCCAGTCCGACTCCGCTGCCTGCGTGCCAGTCCGACTCCGCTGCCTGCGTGCCAGTCCGACTCCGCTGCCTGCGTGCCAGTCCGACTCCGCTGCCTGCCAGTCCGACTCCGCTGCTCCTGTTTTGCCGGTTCTGATTTTTGACTCTCTCATGTCTTGTCTGTTTTGATTTTGACCCTCTCATGTTTTACCTGTTCTGATTTTGCCTGTCCTGTTTACCTGTTCTGATTTTGCCTGTCCTGTTTACCTGCCCTGATTTTGCCTGTCCTGTTCTCGTCGGTTCTGCCTGTCTGTTATCCCCTGTCCAGTTTGCCCACCAGACCCCCTCCCTGCCGAGCGCCGATTCCGATCCGCCCGACGCAGATGGCGCCTGCCTCTCCCCGTTCCTGCGTGTTCGGAGGAGGGAGCGGGGTTGCCCCAATCGCGAGCGTCAACATTCCGGGGCGTGAGGTTGTATTTTTTTTCTTTTTTTGGGACCTCGGGAGCTGTCCCTTAAGAGGGGGGCTCTGTCACGGTCGCCTTGGTGACCAGTCTGCCCCGCCCTCTGGGCAACAGCTGAAAGCAGTTCCACTAATTGTGGGTCTGCCATTTAAGGCTGCATTGTGGGCTCTGCGAGTGCGGGTTCATTATACGCATTCTTCACAATCCCGGTCTGTTATGCCTTGTCCTGTTTTAGTCTGTTATGCCTTGTCCTGTTGAGTTCGTGCCGGAGGAACTCTGTATTGTTCTGTTTTGCCCCGGAGTATTGGGCGACTTTTATTTTATTAAATAAAACTTATGGATCGTCAACGCATTTGAGTTCTCCCTTCATGCCTCCTGCCTCCGTTCTGGTCCGCTCCCCTTCCACGCCACCACGCCTCGTGACACTAGCTATCTCCCTTTTAGTTTTTTACCTGTCTACATGTTTACCTTATTAGAAGACCATCTAGCTAAGTTTCTATTTTAGAAACAAAATCAAATTGAGTGCCCTTTGCACTAATTAGGAACAAAAAGTAGCTCTCAGTTTGAGGAAGGCAAGAGACTCCTGATATAAACAGTTTTGTGGCTGTTACCTAAAAAAAGTAATTAAAAATAGTTACTCACTTCCAAAAAGTAACTGGTTTTGTAACTCAATTACACTGTAGAAAAAGTAACTGGTTACAATTGAAAGTAACTACTTCCGTTACATTGAATGTAAGTTGTTGTATGTCTAAGAATTTGAAATTTTCCGAGCAGTACTCAAGTCAGATGAATAGAGTAGGACAGACAGGTAAGTGTGTTAAAGAACCTTGTTATATTTATTGCACCTCACTAGCAACAGATTTATCATACACTTGAAGTGCAACAAAAACAAACAGTAAACAATGTAATAGAATAACAATAATCAGTAAACAATATAAAGTGAGTTTAATAAATAAAATCTGACTGACAACCTGAGAAAACTGGTCATGTAGACATTGGCAACAGAACTTAAAATATTTACTTCACAAGAAAAGTTGATTGTAAAACAATATGAAGTGAGTTTCACTCAGTAGCATAAATCATAGTCTCAAGTGTAACCCTAAACCTAACCCTAACCCCAACCCCAACCCTAACCGGTCAATTAGACATACTGTGCACACATCAAATATTTCACAACTAAAGTAAACATCGATCCATCCATTATCTGCACCGCTTATCCACAGTAAGGTCGCGGGGGTGCTGGAGCCTATCCCAGCCATCCTCGGGCAGTGGGCAGGGGACACCCTGAACTGGTTGCCAGCCAGTCGCAGGGCACACAGGGACAGACAACTCGTTCGCTCATTCACACCTAGGGACAATTTGAACCGGCCAATTAACCTGACATCGTCAGGTGCCAGCACAGAAAACAGGAATCAGAACCCACTCGTGTAACGTTACTCACAGTTTATTGTAATACAAAAGAGTGAGGATAACTTCTTACCAAAGAACAATTTCCTCCTTGATGCAGACTGAACAAAATCGTTTGGAGGCATTCCAAGAAGCTGCAAAGAATTATGGCACTTTAGCATATCCACAGTATAGTCAGAATCATTTGTTTGATAGAGTGCTTCAACGCAAGCACACCTCCATAATACATGCTATCTGCTCCACTTCACCCTCTCCAGGGAAGAGAGGGTACCCGGTGTAGAGTTCAGCGAGGATGCAGCCCAGACTCCACATGTCAATAGACATACTGTAAGGATGACCCAGGATAACCTCAGGGGAGCGGTAGAAGCGGCTCTGGATGTAGGTGTACACTATAACATATGAGGTAAAGACAACTATAAATGGTCTCCCTTTGAATTAACCAAACATATCATCTTTGTCAGGTACAATTATTCTCACGGATTCTTTGTGTTTTGACCTCTGAGTTTTCAATTCAGTTACACACCCTTCTTGGAGTATGACTCTATGAGTTAATTGTCATATTCACATTGTAGGACATGCAACAGTTGCATTACAAAGAAGGGAATGTATGAATATGTCTTGCACCAGGGGTGTCAAACTTGTTTTAGTTTAGGGGCAACATGTCGTGATTACCTAAGTGCAGCCACCTGGGGTAATCATCTGGCGCGCTGGAATGCGCTTCCTGATTGGATGGAGTTCCCCACTTAAGCTGTCAGTGTCCAGAGATGGACGTTCGAGTGTACTCCTCGTATCTCTGAGTGTGACTCCAACATACAAGGTACCCACAAATTCCCTTGCCTGATTCATGCCTGCTTCTCGTTGCCCGACCTATTTCTGTTACAAGTTTTACGATCTACTCTCCCGCCCCGGCCAGCGACTTACCCGCTACGTTGCACCTTACGCTTTTCATCACGAAGCTGCCGTTTCGCCCGAAGAGGCTTTCGACCAGCAAGAGCCGACGTCCCAAGCCTGTTCCAACGATCCTTGTCAATAAAAACTCTAAAACTGACGCAATTGGATCCGAGTGTCCGTTCTGGTTCATGACAGAACACTCGGACCATAGCATGGATCCAGCGGAAGTTTCCCCTACCTCCGGAGAATGCGGAAATGCCGAGCACCAATCCGCGTTTCAGCGCCTACTGCACACTGAAGGCGCGGTGCAACAAATAGCCCACGACGTTTCCACCCTGGTTCGGCAAGTACAGTGACACCAGCAATTGTTCGAGCAGCAAAGCAACACTTCCCTAGCAGCCCGGCCACAAAATCCGGCTGCGCCCCTTCCCGATCAGTCCGGCACCGGCATTGTTGAACCACGAGTGGGTTCGCCGGAGAGATTCGGTGGAGATCCCGCCCAGATCCGCCCCTTCCTCATAAATTGCCGACTAATATTTGACCTACAGCCAAGCAGCTTTGTGAACGAAAAGACGAAGGTGGCTTATGTAATAAATCATTTGACTGGAAGAGCCCGCCTTTGGGGAACGGCCGGATATGAACGGGGGGCGACAGCACCTCCTTTAGCCTACTGGGCCAGGAAATGATCAAGGTATTTGACTCTGGTTCCTCATCGGTCGACGCCGCCCGTTCGATCATCAACATCCGCCAGGGGAGACGTTCCATTGCCGACTATGCTCTCGACTTTCGTACGCTAGCAGCCCAGAGTCACTGGAACGATGAGGCGCTGGTCGACGCCTACCTCCACAGTTTGTCCGGTTATCTCAAGGATGAATTAGTATCCCACGCTCCTCCGGCAACACTTGACGAAGCTATCGACTTGACCGCCCGGATCGACCGTAGGGTCCAGGCGAGACGCCGAGAGAGGGAAGGTCCCAGCCAATTCGTCACCGGGCAAAGTCAAGAAGTTAGTAAGGTACCGAACCCCTCAACCACGTCCACCACATCTTATGAGATGATGGAGGTGGATCATACCTCCCTCTCCGTCGAAGAGCGCCAGCGAAGGCGTTCCGAACGGCTATGTTTTTACTGCGGCGGCCAGGGTCATAGGGTGGTCAATTGCCCGTTAAAAGCCAACGCTCGTCGGACATAGGGGACGTCCGATTGAGCTCGGCTTTAGTTTCGTTCCCCAAGACTGATCTCATTCTTTCCGGTTCATCTCAGTCCTTACATGCCCTGATCGATTCTGGCGCTGAAGCAAATATCCTTGATCTGTCCCTCGCACGCAAAATGGGGATACCTGTTAAACCCCTTCCTAATCCAGTATCAGCTCGGGCTTTAGAAGGTCACCTGTTAGGCACCGTGCCTCAAATAACTGAACCCATAGAATTACAGTTGTCTGGAAATCACCGCGAGAAGATCCGATTCCATTTACTTCACTCCCCGAGCCAACCCCTCGTTCTGGGTCATCCATGGTTGGTCCAACACAACCCCCATTTCGACTGGCGCACTGGGTCGATACTAGAATGGGGCATGGACTGTCACCAAACCTGTCTGCGAGCCGCTCCTTACCCGGATCACCCTGCTTCCACAAAGGCTCTACCCAATCTGTCCAAGGTCCCAGTCTGTTACCACCACCTACGGGAAGTCTTCAGTAAAGCTAAGGCCTCTTCCCTGCCCCCTCATAGACCTTACGACTGCACGATTGACCTTCTGCCAGGGTCCGTTCCTCCTCGGGGCCGCCTCTACTCCCTGTCTATTCCCGAGAGGGAGGCCATGGAGGGGTACATTTCCGATGCCGAATTACCATGTGGGCCAAAGTGTTTGGCTTTCATCCGCTGATCTACCACTGAGGGTTGAGTCGAGGAAACTGGCTCCTCGATATCTAGGCCCGTTTCCTATTGAAAGGATTATCAACTCCTCAGCAGTCCGTCTCCGCCTACCAAGGTCTATGAGAGTTCACCCCACGTTTCATGTCTCCCGAATCAAGCCCGTCAGCCAGAGCCCGTTGGCACCCATACTACCTCCTCCCCCGGCTCCACGCCTTCTGGACGGGGAACCTTTCTACACGGTGCGCCGCCTGCTCCGCTCCCGACGCAGGGGTCGGGGGTTCCAGTACTTGGTCGACTGGGAGGGATACGGTCCGGAGGAGAGATCATGGGTCCCCAGCAGGCAGATCCTGGACCGATCTCTCGTGGCGGAGTTCCATCGACTACATCCAGACCAACCAGCGCCGCGCCGTGGTCGTCCTCGTGGGTCCGGCGCTGCTACTCTTCCACCTGCAGACCCACCCGCTGCCGCCCCTCCAGATGCGGACGATGGGGTGTCCGTCCATTCGGAGGAATTCTGAGAGGTACTGTGCTGTTACATAGTTCTCCGTTTACCTGTGGAATTTCTTTTTTTTTTTTTTTTTTTCTGTTCTAACCGACGGATTGTTTATTCGTTCCTGGGGATCGCTGGTGTGGTGTTTGTGGACCTTCTGTGGCTCGTCGGACGACTACTGGACGCACTATTTTGGATTATCGGTGACGCATTTTTTTTTTTTTGGGGGGGGATTACTTGTGACTTGCCAATGACTTTTTGTTCCCTTGGATTACCTGTGTTTCCCTGTGACGTGTCTTGGATTAATTTTTTTCCTGGGGGACTTCTGGAGCCGTCCCTTGAGGGGGGGGTTCTGTCGTGATTACCTAAGTGGAGCCACCTGGGGTAATCATCTGGCGCGCTGGAATGCGCTTCCTGATTGGATGGCATTCCCCACTTAAGCTGTCAGTGTCCAGAGATGGACGTTCGAGTGTACTCCTCGTATCTCTGAGTGTGACTCCAACATACAAGGTACCCACGAATTCCCTTGCCTGATTCATGCCTGCTTCTCGTTGCCTGACCTATTTCTGTTGCGAGTTTTACGATCTACTCTCCCGCCCCGGCCACCGACTTACCCGCTACGTTGCACCTTACGCTTTTCATCACGGAGCTGCCGTTTCGCCCGAAGAGGCTTTCGACCAGCAAGAGCCGACGTCCCAAGCCTGTTCCAACGATCCTTGTCAATAAAAACTCTAAAACTGACGCAATTGGATCCGAGTGTCCGTTCTGGTTCATGACACAACATGGGAGAAAACTTATTACCACTGGGGCTCGACTAGTACATTTATAGCATATAAAGTGCGCATTAGCTGGAAGGCTGGGGGGCTTTTCAGAAGGTCTTAAAAATTTATGATTACGGGATGGTTCTTTCTTAATTTCTTCCCCTTTACTAATATTTTATCTCTGGTAATGTAACTGTGCATTTGTATCAAAAAGGGGGGGGGGAAATCTAATTGATTTAATGATTTAAAAGTCCTTTTTTATATATTTCAATAAAAAGCGTCTTTAACCATTTATAACAGATAAATTCCTTTCCACAACAATTTATTTATCCGCAGAAATTAGTGCAGACTGGTGTGTGACAGAAATAGCATACACACACTAATCTAAATGTATATAATGATTTAAAAGTCTTTTTTTTAATTTTAATAAGAAAATGTTTACCTGAATATGGGAACTTCTGTTAGATTTCATATCTATTGTAGAAAGGAGGTAAAGCTTCTTCAAAGGGACAGTGTATAATATTTAGTACCTCCTAATAGTACTGAAAAAACTTTTATTTAGTTTAAAAAATTTGATTTGAATACTAGGCAAAAATAAATGGACTATCATACCAATGTTATTATTATAAAAAAAAGCAGTGGTCGAGAAATTTGTGTTTCTTTTACTCAGTGGAATCCCTACGTAGGTCCAACCATGTTTGTCCAACAGAATGCCGCCATGGTGTGCACTGTGGCACTGTGGTACTGTGGCACTGTAGCACTGTGGCACTAGCCCTCGCCCGCACTTGAAAACACAGTGCCATTTAGTGGTCAAATATTACAGACTGTGGCTTTAAACTTTAGCAAAGACACCCATGTGTTATTTCCATGAAATGTTGTATATTTTATATTGCCTTAAACAGCATGTCCTTGACTTTTTTTTGAGTAAAAAGATATTAGAATGGGTTTCCTCAATTTTCTCTGGTTGATTATTGGAATACAGAAAACTCAGCTACACAGGGTGCTTTTTGAGTGGGACCTTGCTTTGGCGACATCCGGTAAATATATTTAAAACTGCTGTGCCTCACGTGTCATTATGAAAATATAAAATTGAGAAAAAAATAAATGGCTATATTTATTCACAGTTGCATTTCTGTTTGATTGACTTTCCCAATTTACAGATTTTCTTTTTTTGAATCACTGAATTTTCACAATATATTATGAATATTATTAACACAATCAGTATGTAATGTATTACTGTGCTGAGCGTCTGTAGACGCAGAGTAAGACACGCGATTCTCTTGCCTCATAACCAAGGTCACCAGTGAGTTCAATGATTTTTATTTGGCGCACTCCTCTGTCCGAAACAATAGACAGAGTGATAATATTAGCCAGCAGCATGTCAAGCCCTCAAGTATTTTATTTTCTCTTTGCATGATTTTTTTCATAATGAAGGATTATCTATCTATTAATGATGTACTTCACAAGAAGCAGCACAAATACTTCATTTCTAAGTTCATTCATTTCATTATCTGCACCGCTTATCCTCATTAGGGTCGCGGAGGAGCTGGAGCCCATCCAGCCAACATCGGGCAGTAGGCAGAGGACACACCAAACTGTTTGCCAGCCAGTCGCAGGGCACACAGAGAAAGATAACTCACTCACTCATTCACGCCTAGGGACAATTTGGACTGGCCAATTAACCTGACATGCATGTTTTCAGAATGTGGGGGGGTGACCGGAGGAAACCCACACAAGTACGGGGAGAACATGCAAACTCCACACAGGAAGGTTCGATCTCATGACCTCAGAACTGTGTCGACCATGCGCTAACCACTGCGCAGCCATGCTGCCTTCATTTATAAGATAAGACAATAAAATATATATTTTTTAAAATGTTTATATATTCCCAGTCAAATAATGAACAGGATGAATGTTTATTTATTTGTAAATCTGTTTGTGCCTCACCAGACACAAACTTCACCGCACGTCACTGTAACTAAGCCACAACTATCAAAACTTGAATATCTACAAGACGAAAGATTTTGTTGATTTTGTGTATTTTTGTACTGTTAGGTGTTTGAATTTGCAGTCTGAATGCACTCTAGCCAAAAAATAGGGCCCACTTACCTACTGTCTGTCCTTTTTACCAACATAATAAACAGCACAAGGGTATTATTCAATATTCTCATTTTACTTGTAATCATATTTAAAGCATTGAAATCTGTATATTTATTCTCTTGCTACTTTGTGCATGGATATAGCTATAACACATCTACTTCGTACGATTTGACACTGATGAAAGTTCATATTCAGTCATATGCTCTCACCTCTTTGGTGTTCGTAACAGCTGGATCCAAAATCAACCACTTTGATATTTCCTGGTCCTCTCTGAGACAATAGGATGTTTTCCTGTTGAAGAAAATAATTAATCATTATTTTTGTTCGTTTGTTTCTTATTGCAACAACCCACTTTTAATGAGAGAGAGCTTCCCAAGATGACACAGATGTCTACTGCCTTATTATTTTTCTTGGTTTAGCACAGTGTTTTTAGACCAGTGTGCCAGGGCAGACTTGTGTGCCGTGAGACCTGTTATAGTATGCCTCAGAAAAGAGTTCAATTTTATCTTTGCAAATAAGCATGCCGTTGTTCAGTGTCTTTGCTATCTTCCAGTCATAAGCCAAGTAACTAACATTTATCCGTATCAGTAGGGAACAGCAGTTTATTTTTGTTTTCTTTTTATATAATCTTCCTAATAATGAAGTAGCACAGGAGGATATATTTAAGATCTTATTTTGCTTGATGAAGCCTTTTTTTGGATTGGACTGCAAAAAAAAAAAAATCAAGAATAAACCTTCTGCACATAATTTTGCTTATTTCTATTAGTATTTCCTTATTCAACCAAAAAATGGAAAAAGAATTATAGCATTGAAAAACCATTACGTTTTCTTCCTCCTAGGAGTTGCATGACAAAAAATAATTGAGAAGCACTGGTCTAGCAAGTAAGCATGTAGTCACTTAATTGTGTCTCTATTGTACTCATACTCCAGTTGTTTGTGTTGGACTATTATACAACTATCTGGTAATCCAAGTATCAGTACCGGCTTGAGGTCGCAGTGTATTATCTTCTCTCTGTGAAGCATCTTCAGACACCTGAGCAGAGCATGGGTGAAGCGACGGATAAGGGCCAAGCTGAAGCCTTGGAAGTTGTTCTTTTTTATGAGTTCATATAAATTCACCCTAGTAAGAGAAATAAATCATTAGGATCTATTGTATCTTCAGTGAGGAAAATAAACATGGCAGTTTTATCACAATTATACTGGACTGTCTCAGAAAATTAGAATATTGTGATAAAGTTCTTTATTTTCTGTAATGCAATTAAAAAAACAAAAATGTCATACATTCTGGATTCATTACACATCAACTGAACTATTTCAAGCCTTTTATTATTTGAATATTGCTGATTTTGGCTTACAGCTGAAAAAAACTCAAAAATCCTATCTCAAAATATTAGAATACTTCCTCAGACCACGTAAAAAAATAATTTTATAACAGCAAAACTAAATCAAACATTTGAAAATGTCCATTGATGCACTCAGTACTTGGTTGGGAAACCTTTTGCACGGATTACTGCATCAATCCGGCGTGGCATGGAGGCAATCAGCCTGTGGCATTGCTGAGGTGTTATTGATGCCCAGGATGCTTCGATAGCGGCCTTCAGCTCATTTGCATTTGTAGGTCTGGTGTCTTTCATCTTCTTCTTAACTATACCCCACAAATTCTCAATGGGGTTCAGGTCAGGGGAATTAGCAGGCCAATCAAGGACAGTGATGCCATGGTCAGTGCACCAGTTACTGGTGGTTTTGGCACTGTGGGCAGGTGCCAGATCATGCTGGAAAATGAAATCCTCATCTCCATAGAGCTTTTCAGCAGATGGAAGCATGTAGTGCTCTAAAATCTCTTGGTACACAGTTGCATTTACTCTGGACTTGATGAAACACAGTGGACCAACACCAGCAGCTGACATGGCTCCCCAAACCATTGCTGACTGTGGGAACTTCACACTGGATTTCAAGCAACTTGGATTTTGCTCCTCTCCAGCCTTTCTCCAGACTCTGGCGCCTTGACTTCCAAATGAAATGCAAAACTTGCTTTCGTCTGAAAAGAGGACTTTGGATCACTCTGCAACTGTCCAGTGCTTCTTCTCCATAGCCCAAGTCAGACGCTTCTTCCGTTGTCTTGAGTTCAGAAGTGGCTTGACCATGGGAATACGGCTATTGTAGCCCATTTCCTGGACACGTCTGTGAACTGTGGCTTTTGATACCTGGACTCCAGCTTCAGCCCACTGTCTTTGAAGCTTCCCCAAATTCTGGAAGCGGCTCTTCTTCACAATTTTGTTAAGGCTGCGGTCATCTCTCTTGGTTGTGCAGCGTTTCCGGCCACATTTTTCCCTTCCAACAGACTTTTTGTGGATATGCTTTGAAACTGCACTCTGTGAACAGCCTGCTCTTTGAGAAATTTATTTTTGTGTCTTACCCTCCTGATGGAGGGTATCAATGATGGTCCTCTGGACAGCAGACAGATCAGCAGTCTTCCCCATACTTGTGATTTAGTTTACTGAACCAAGCTGAGTGTTTTTAAGGCTCAGGAAACCCTCGCAAGGTGTTTCGAGTTAATTAGATGATTCAGGTGATTAGTTGAATAGCCTACTTGTATACTTTTTCATGATATTCTAATATTTTGAGATAGGATTTTTGAGTTTTCTTAAGCTGTAAGCCAAATTCAGCAATATTCAAATAATAAAAGGCTTGAAATAGTTCAGTTGATGTGTAATGAATCCAGAATGTATGACATTTTTGTTTTTTTAATTGCATTACAGAAAATAAAGAACTTTATCACAATATTCTAATTTTCTGAGACAGTCCAGTAAATATTTTGAAACACTTTATGATTAAGGCAGTGTCCCCTCCTTTTGGTAATAATACATGATTGCAAAAGCAATGTTCTTCTTCTGTCTGTTGTGATTAGCTGCTTTCTGTATTAGGTAATTGGAGCCTCCACACAGTGAAGCAAGAAAAGGTAAAATATAGGGCTCTAATCAAGGTATTAACTAAAGGATTTGGTTTCAGAAATGTAAGACAAGGTGGCAGCCTAAGATGTACTCTAAAGGTTGTCTGTTTAAAGGGAGACACAAAAGTGTGACTGTTGCTTTTTAATGTCACACACACTGACAACAATGTGCTGTGGAAGCATGTGTTATTTAGGATAAAATGGACAAGGGTTATACCAACCCGAGAAGTTCAAAGGAAATGCAGAGATGATTTCTAAAATAGAAGTTCTCTTTCATGTGGATGACGTTGTGAAGGTTGTCTTTGTCTTTCCGCTTGATCACATCCAGGATTTTCAGCTCAACCAAAGCTTGGTGATGAAACCTGAATAACAAATTTTGGTTGCATATTTAAATAGACACGTGTAATAGAATAGAATAGAATAGAATAGAATACAATAGAATATACCTTTATAATCATTGTTACAAAATGGGTTGAACATATTGTGACAACGAAATTGGACGTGGGACTCCAGTTTCACATTTGACTGAGAGAATTTAAAAAAAAAAGATAAAAGATAATTTACACAATATTTACACAAGAAAGTGTGGGCATGTAGAGGCAGAATATATTTACATTGGGTGTTTACATACAGTTTTGGAATTGTTGTAATCCAATATGCAGTAGTGCAAAAAGGCAACATTGTGCAAAGTAAGCAAAGGCATGAATACAATTTTACTTTTGTATGAGGTAGTGTGTTTGCAAGAGTTTCAGTTTTTTGTGCAGTGTGTGTTAAGGGTGGTGATGGCTCTGGAGAAGAAACTGTCTCGGAGTCTGTTTTTGTTTTGTGTGACCTGTAACCACCACCAGATGTCCCTGTATTGTGTAGTCACTGTAGTGCGACCGAAAACGCGTGCTGCAAAGCACAATGAAGAAATCAAACTACAGATACTCAAAGTGATCAAAGTGGCATAGTGATCTCATTTTCTGCTTAGCCATTCGCATACTTTTTTGTTTGTTGTTTTTTTTCACAGCAAGATGTTGGACAATCATGTCAGCTCCATCTAGGTGAGCCCAATGTTATGTAAAATAGATTCAAATTTCTTGACCTGCAAGTATTTAAAAACCGTATGTTGATAAGATAGTTCATGTATTTTTGCTTATTATTTAAATCAATAGTGTTTTTTTAATGAATGAAGGTTGTTTTACCACTAGGAGGCGCTAAATAATACACAACTGCGACCTTTAACATCCAATCAAAAAGTGAGATGGATCTTCCCAACTAGTACCTTTTCTTGTTACGTATCATCTTTACAGCCACAAGTTCATTAGTCTTGTGGTCCAGGCATTTCAGAACCTGTCCAAATGAACCTTTGCCAATAACTTCAAGTACTTCAAATCTGTAGGCGATGTGGTCGTGCAACACCTGCAAAAAACAAGGGCCAACTTTTATTGTCATCATTATCATCATCAATAAGCATTGTTGGAAAAGTAGTTTTTGGTCAAAGTATTCTTGAGAATTTTTTTTGTAGACAAATAATGTTGTCGCAGGCAACATAAAATAATGTGGTGGGCCACATTTGGCCCCCCGCCCATGGGTTTGACTCCTGTGACCTAGGGGTTCTACTACGTCTAGTACATAAATCCAGACAGTGCTGCTACTATCCTGCTGACGGTCAACAAAATTAAAAAATGCACTCCCATACGAAAATCACTTGCGTCTAGAATCTCTCTGATTTAAGTACATTCTCCTTTCCCCCTGACTGAGCTTTATGGAGATGTTTATCAAACATCACTGAACGCTGTGTTCTACATCTGACAAGGCAAAACCCACAAATCTATGGTTGGCAAAATGAATAATCTAGGGGCCCTTCAGAAGATTATAACAGAATATTTTTGACACCTAAAGAAGACTCAAACATTTAGCAAGCCCTCCCTTTAAACACACTACATTGTACTCTTAGCACCTTAAAAATGCAAAATGTAATTAAAAACAAATAAATGCAATTATTACCTATCATCATGAATTGTGTTTGTATTTTAAAGAAGGCGAGCCAAAGGATATCTTAATATAATATCTTATGGACCGCTTAACATAGCATTTTGTGTTTATAGAATGAGCATTAAGAAGCAAAATCCACATGTTATTAACCAACTTTGGAGGTGACAATTCTTAGACCTGCTAAGAACTACAGATGAAATTAGTACAGCTAAAGTGTTTCCTGAGAAGACTATAAATGACTAGCGACAAATCACGGCTCACCCGATATCTGAAGCAAAGCCATAATGAATTGAATCTTTTCTTCCGGCGCCGTCACGAATGGCAGCCACTCCAGCAGCTCCCATGTTATTTTCGATTGTTCTCGATTGTTCTCAGCCCATGTTATTTTCGATTGTTCTCGATTGTTCTCAGCTCAGGGATGCTGCTGGAAATGTGAATTTCCCTTCGGGGATGAAGAAAGTATCTATCTATCTATCTATCTATCTATAATGGGTTTTTCTTCATAGCAGATTTTTGAAAGTTACGAAACCAAGCAAAAAGCCCTGTTTTGGAACCTTAAGGTTTCATATTAAAATGATTTTCCGGAAATTCTTTGGTTTGACTTCCTTTTTAGGATACATCAGAGGTCTCTAAACCTTTTCAAGCTGAGAGCTACTTTTAGTTACAAATTAGCACCAAGGGCACCCAGTTCGGTATGTATTTCTAAAATGGCTTGGATGGCTTGCTAAACAGCTAAAAAGGTAGTTTGATAAGAAAACTAGAAAGATAAACAGGTAAAAAAAAATAAAGGGGGGTAACTAGCTAGCTAAAAGAGCAACAACTTATCATGTTATTACTTTGTCTTTACTATGTTATTACCAGGTCAAAAGTGGTGTCCGTAACTACAAAATATTATATTTAACAGAGAAAATATTTATTTTTAAACTTTTTAAGGACACCTAAAATTGTGCACCTCGCCTTCAATTATTGGAAGTAGGGTTAAATAGACTCAGTCAACCGTTAAAAAAATTATTTTACTAGAAAATCACAAAGACCTAGCATCAGCAAACAATGTCCCCTCTAAGCTGCGTGAGACGCAACTGCGCACTACCCAGACCATCTCGGTGCACAATCAAGGCTCAAAATTATGAAATTAATTCACTATGCATTTAAAATAATTCCTGATCATTTAAATGAGTTGATTAGTTTAACGGGGTTTATGGACCGAACTTCATTACTGCTACCGAATTTCTTCCCCCATATCCGTTTTGTAAGACTGCGAGGGCTTGTGTCAACAATGTCCTTTTATTCTTTTGTGTCATGGAAATAAATGTAATTTGTTGGTATCAAACACATGCATTATTCATTTGTGTGTCTCTACTATTTTCCTTCTGGTATGATCAATCCTTAGCCATATCAATGAACTGAAAAATCTGTAATTTAAAGCTAAAATTAAAATATATTTAGAGTATTGCTTCCTTCATGATAAATGCTAGAGACAATATAAGGCTATGTTGAATTAATTCGTAAAACCGTGAGCACCACATACTGGCCGAATCGGTCACCACCGAATTCGATTTTTAATTCTATATAGTTTAAAGCACTTTACTCTACACTAGAATTATGAAGTGTTGAGTAGAACACATAGATAGGCTACCATCGTGCCTGCCACGAAACCACAATGGTTACTGTCATTTCTGGATTATAACTCGCTTCTGAATATAAATTGCACCCGATACATATTTAAAAGACCCATTTTGTACGTACATACCGCGCACATGATACATTTTTAAGAGGAAAAAAAAACATTTGAATTCATACCTAACCCGCACCTGACTATAATAAGGGAAAGAATGTTGTGCTTACACACTTAACCTGCACCTGACTATAACCCACACTTGACCATACATCGCAGTTGATACTTTGTTTTTAAGGGAAATTTTTTTTCTTACATTTTTAACCTGCACCTGACTAAAAGCGCACCTAAAAAAATTGGAGGTAAAAAAAAACATTTTAATGGATGGATGGATGGATGCAAAAGAAAAATACAGCGACCTTGGGTGTCCTGAAAGGGTGTGTGAATGTGTGTGTGTGAATGGGTAAGTGTGAAACACATTTTTTTGGGAGGTCTTCATTGACTTGAAAAGCGTTATATAAATTGTCTAATAAGTTTCATGCTTCTTCTGTATGTGTATGTTTGTGTGTACTTTGTTACAAATAAATGAGTAAAAACTGGGAATGGCGTAATACATTTTTTTCTAACCACAAAGTCTAATAGGATGTTCACAGTCCTGAACAGTGTTGAATGATCCTAAATCACTTTGAGTGAAATGAGAGAAAAAAAAAGACAGAAATTCTGTAACATCAAATATTACACAGTACACCAAAGTGTATCAGTAGCCGTTTCTTAGTCTTTCTGATAGTTTTCTGCTGACCTTCTTACTTCAATAACTTGAAATGATGGCTTTTAGTTTTGGTGTGCCACCCCAACGTTTGAAGTCTGGCTATCCCTATGAAACTTTTCTGGGGGCGTCCCTTTTGGACATGATTCCAAAAGACAACTTCAATAGAACATTTATGTCGCGTAATAATCTTCTTGCCATAGGATCAAATTACCCGGATGTAGCTGCCGTGCTCGTCGTCATAACCACAGTTTTGCGGCACGTCCCGGGAGCCCTGGATCTTCTCAGAACCAAGGCCGAGGAACCAGATTTCTGTGTAGTCCATGATTTCTTCCTTCTCAAACTCAGTTAGACGTTCTTGGAAATATTGAATTGAGTCTGTAAGCACATTTGGAAGAGAAGGACATGGACCAAATAAATTATGGATTGTATTGATTACCAGTGTTGGGCACGTTACCCTAAAAAGTAATTAGTTACAGATATTCACTACTGTTTCCGTAAAGTAACTGATATAGTAACTGAATAAAATTATAGTAAAAGTAACTGGTTACCAGGAAATGTAACTATTTCCGTTACTTTAAAAATAAGTTGTATGTGAAATAATTTGAAAATTCCTGAGCAAATACGTAACACCGTGGTTTTTTTTGTAGGGATGGGAATTCCGAATATTTTTAGAATACCGACTTTTTTGGCTCGGCTCACTAAGAAGAGCTTTCTCTTTTGGGTCCCATATGGCTATTCTGGTAGTTTTTGTTGCTTTATTCCCTACATTACCAATTATTATGTAACATTATGCATGAAATTACTTAAAGGGATAGGGACAGGGGAGGAAACAAAAGACAAAAATATAAAAAAAAAAGAAATAAAAGCAAAAATACAATAATAAAAGAAAAAAAGAGAGATAAAAGTAGAACAAAAAAAAAACTGTTACATTTTATCTCAACACATTAACACTGAAAAACACAGGAGATATAATTAAATTATTTATAAAGACACAAAAAAAAAAGATAAAATACAAAACATTGTAACCCTTTTTATGCTTAACAAATTCCACGTCAAAAACACAGAATCTCTCCAAAATGCATATTGACCAATCAAAAGAGAAAAAAGGCATCTCGGAGAGAACCAGCTGTTGATTGGTGGGAAGGCGGCTTCCTTCGTTGACTTCCAAGAGCTGGGTCATAGAGACATTTCGTTCGCGAATGAGACAAATTGGGTGATCTCGAAACTCAGCCCTCATTCGCCTTTTCTTTTGGTGCCCTGGTAAAAACTCTCTTCGTAATTGCTATCAAACAATATGGTAGTCACTATTTGAATGGTGACGTGACGTCGACACCTCGGAGGAAAACTGACAACTGCTGAAAAGGGCAGGTGTGCTAAGGGGGGCACGTCGACAAGGGCGTTCTGTAGCCAAAGTAACACAACGCTTTTGACAGTCAGTAACAATAATGGAGTTGTTACAGGCAAAAAAATAATGAGTCAGATTACCTTGTTACTGAAAAAAACTAACGTTGTTACGTAACGACTTATTTATTACAACGTTATTCCCAACACTGTTGATCACAGAGCAGAAGAGGTTGAACAAGCGCCTGTGATGGAAACAAGTTTTTCTTTACAATGAGTCCATGAATAATATTTAATGTTTTTGAAGTGCTCCCTAAAAACGTACCTGTAGGAGACATTGGTAAATGACGACTCTCGGGTGCTTTATCTTTGTGCAGCCTGTTACTGAAGAGTTTGTTGTTGCGTGACACATATATTTTATCCATAGCTGCTCCAAATCGCGTGGTGAACTGCTGAGCGGGTTTAGGCCTTTCAATCTGTTGTTGGACATACAGGTATATATTTCAGTTCTGTCTCATCACAGTAAGCTGTTTAACGAGATTGAAGTAGCATGCTTATTAGCAGAGGTGGGTAGAGTAGCCAAGAATGTTACTAAAATAATGACTTGAGAAATATATAAGCCTCTCACATACACATTAGTTTCAATTTTAGTATTTACGAAGCCAAAGTTACACATAACACATATATATGCGCACACACACACACACACATTATATATATATATATATATATATATATATATATATATATATATATATATATACATACATACAGACATATATACATAAACACACACACACACATTGTATATATATATATATATATATATATATATATATATATATATATATATATATATATATATATATATATACATACATACATACACATGTGAGGCCATAGTATGTTACAAGACTGGTGCTATATCCTAAATCACTGGGGAAAAACAAATTTGTTCCGAAATTTGGAGTATGGCATTGTACAGTATGCATTGCATCACTTGTGCCTTTCATATGTTTAATGAAATACAAACTTTGTGGCGATAATGTTACGTCCTTTTGCTTTTGTGACATATCAAAGGCTATTTGTTTCGTATATTTTTGTACTTTGTATCTATAATTTATGTATTTAAATGAATAGATGGATTAATATGTAAATAGAATGATTCCATTAAAAAATTAAGGAATAGATGATTTAGAATAAGCTACTTTAAAATAGGTTCCCTAAATACATAAATAATTGAATAAAATGGCTTTTCTAAATAATACATGAATAAATAAGCCACCAGGTTGTACTTGACATACCACAGGAAATGATGCTGTCACGAGGTGGAAGGGGTGACCGGACCAGAACGGAGGCAGGAGGCAGGAAGGGAGAACTCAATTGCGTACGATCAAAGCTTTTATTTACGAAAATAAAAGTTGTACAAAAACTCCGGGACAAAACAGAACAAAAACATTCTTACACTAAGAATGGTCAGGTACAGGTTTCCTCAGACTTAAACTAAACAGGACAAGGCATAACAGAACAGAAAAGGTATATAATGAGACAACCCCCGCAATACCCACCACCCAACCTTAAATAGCAGCAACGCAATTAGCTGATCTGCTTCAGCTGGTGACCAGGGGGCGGGGCAGACCGGTCGCCACGGCGACCATTACAGAGCCCCCGCTTTAAGGGACAGCTCCTGAGGTCCCCAAAAGAACAAATTACTACCTCGCGCCCCGGAATGGTTCGACGCTCGGCAGGGGGGGTCAGATAGGCGATCGGCAGCGGAGTCGGAATCAGGACAGGCAAAATCAGGAGAGGCAGAATCAGGACAGGACAGGCAAAATCAGAGGAGTCAGACTCAGGACAGGCAAAATCAGAGGAGTCGGACTCAGGACAGGCAAAATCAGAGGAGTCGGACTCAGGACAGGCAAAATCAGAAGAGTCGGACTCAGGACAGGCAAAATCAGAACCGGCAAAAACAGGAGAGTCGAATCAGAACCGGCAAAAACAGGAGAGTCGAATCAGAACCGGCAAAAACAGGAGAGTCGACTCAGAACAGGCAAACAGGACAGGCAGAATCAGACAGGACAGGCAGAATCAGAACCGGCAAGACAGGACAGGCAGAATCAGAACCGGAAAACAGGACAGGCAGAATCAGACAGGACAGGCAGAATCAGAACCGGCAAGACAGGACAGGCGGAATCAGAACAGGCAGGCCGGGGAGTCGGACAGGCAGGCCGAGGAGTCGGACAGGCAGGCCGGGTAGTCGGACAGGCAGGCCGGGTAGTCGAACAGGCAGGCCGGAGAGTCGAACAGGCAGGCCGGAGAGTCGAACAGGCAGGCCCGAGAGTCGAACAGGCAGGCCGGAGAGTCGAACAGGACAGGCAGGGAGTCGAACAGGACAGGCGAAAACAGGACAGGCGGAGTCGGACTGGCAGGCAGTGGAGTCGAGGTCGGACTGGCAGGCAGCGGAGTCGGAGTGGCAGGCCGCGGAGTCGGACTGGCAGGCGTCAAATCCTCCCGGGACCCCATTCGAGGCACAGCATTGGCCACGATGGGCGGGGCCGTGGTTCGAAGGGGCAGGGAAGGTTACCTCAATGGGTGCTTGCCAAACGGCGTCCTCGAGCTCTCCCCAAATCGCGCTGGGATCGTTCGCTGAGTTCTTTTCGGGTTGGCTCATTCTGTCTTGAGGTGGAAGGGGTGACCGGACCAGAACGGAGGCAGGAGGCAGGAAGGGAGAACTCAATTGCGTACGATCAAAGCTTTTATTTACCAAAATAAAAGTTGTCCAAAAACTCCGGGACAAAACAGAACAAAAACATTCTTACACTAAGAATGGTCAGGTACAGGTTTCCTCCGACTTAAACTAAACAGGACAAGGCATAACAGAACAGAAAAGGTATATAATGAGCCAACCCCCGCAATACCCACCACCCAACCTTAAATAGCAGCCATGCAATTAGCTGATCTGCTTCAGCTGGTGACCAGGGGGCGGGACAGACGGGTCGCCACGGCGACCATGACAGATGCCTCTACGACCCTAGTCTTTAAGGGTTCAACCCACCACATCTAGAAAAATAGTTGTCAAATAAAACCATACTAAATCAGCGACTGTTCGTCACTGCAGTAAAAAAACAAAAAACAAAAACATAAACCTGTTCACAAGCGCCACCTGGCGGTTGTTTGGGTCACTGGTCGAATCTAAATAAAACAGGCCGGAGCTGGCTGAGGTCTCTGTCAAAATGCGCCTTTCAGAGAGAGACACGTACTTACATGGAGGGGATTTAACTAACGGCATCAATGTAGCCTAATGCAGCAGAGTAGGAGTAGTTTCTTCGTTACAAATCTACTCACGTAAAAGTAAATAGTAAAGCAATTTAAAAATACTCTTAAAAGTACAAAATGCCACAAAAATTACTCAAGAAAATGTGACACAGTAAATGTAACTCGTTACTACCCACCTATGCTTATGAGTATTTACAACACAGAGACCTCGATGATGTTCAACAGAAACTTTTATGTAAATCACTGAACTTTATTCATCATTTAATTACATTTTTGTGGTTTCCAAGCTTTAAATGAAAGCAGAGTTAAGGAGATCCTTACCGTGTTTGATTGGTAGTGGTTCTGAACGCCCAGATGGATAATTTGGGGCAGTATGTGGTCAGACGGATGTTGGTTCTGATTCTTAGCATTGCTGACCACCACCTGGACCACTGGAGACTCTAGCTGAGGCAAAGTTTCTACTCCTTGGCCAAACCTCTTTTAGTAAAACAACATATAACAATGTTTAAAAACTACTGCATTGTACGATGAACCTGTAACAGACATATCTGACCCCCTAAAAGACTGAATTATTACACATTTTAGAGTAACTCAATAGAATGGGGTCTCATTTATTCGGACGCCATTGTTTTCAATGGCACCATGTATTTGGAATGGGAGCCTGCAGAACTTAAAAATGATGAATTGTTGTAAAGAAATGTGGTTCCTGCATCCCCCTCATGGGTCCATCATCCTCCAAAAGCCTATCCCCAAAAAACACATTTTTACATGTTTTTGGGGGGGATCATTTCAAACAACAAAAGAAAAAGAACCAAAAACCCAAATTTTCTGTCTGACCAATTTCGGTTTTAATCCAGATCGTCTTGCTCACTAGTAGCAGGCGACAACATCATCGTAGATTGTTAATATAGTCGCGGTTCACTAGCAAATTTTATCTTCAATCAAGCATTTATTTTCTTTAGTTTGATACAAATGGTCTTAGTTTGTATTCTATATCAGGGATCTTGAACTCACTGACCCCAGGATGGTAGTTTGAGGCTCCTGCCTTCATATAAAAGTTAAAAGGACAGTGTGCATTATTTGACCACTAGATGTCACTGTATTCTGTCGTACCACTGAAAACAATCGCAAAAAAAGACGGAAGAAGACAAAATACAAAGACTCAAAGTGACCAAAACGCATTTTATTACATTTGAAAAGGAGAGAAATAAGAAAATTCTCCCTTCTTTTTTGCTTTTTTAGAAAGGCTGGAAAAAAAGACAGCTTTTTACTCATTTTCAATCTCTGTAGTCTGTTGTCTTCCTGGGACTCATTTTGGGTGACACTACACAATAAAGCGACATCTAGTGGATAAATATAAGACACTGTCCACTTAAGAACAGTGGAATGTTTTTATAAGCGCTGTTTTTGTGGAAAACACCATTTGGCTTTCGGCTGCCCCTAACTTAATCGGGTTTAAAACCCCTGCCTTAACCCCAGGGTCGTGGAGGCACCGCTTCCTGCGGTGTGTCTTGGACAAATACAGCCTGGCAGCAACAATCCATCTCTGGGACAGGTTTTAGGGTATGAGTTTGCTCCCCCACATGAGACAGATATGCTGGTTGCCATGGTTACCAGAAACATGAAAAGCCTCCTGATCTGTCTCAGATACAGCACCTTCATCCTTTGGTTGCTGTTGTTTTTAGGTGTAAAACGTCATCCCGCAGTGGTGGGTGACAAAACTGATACTGGAGAAAAAATACTTTGTTCCAAAATAATGTGTAACACATCGTACAAAACAACATCCTCCTTCATCATCAAACATTTTCAAAAATGCGCCAGAGAGCCAATAGGCAACCCTAGAGAGCCACATGCATCTCACGAGTCACTTGTTGCCGACCTCCGGGTTGGAGAATTTGACCTATGAATAAATAATATATGTTTACACTGTTTACACTCCTGGCAGAGGGGCTTTCATCAGGATGTCTTTGTGTCGGGCTGATCGCTTTTTAGTGTGAGGCTCAGGTGATCACAACCCCCAGCAAAGAGAGGCTGGTGTTACTGAGGGCAATGGGTACAAAATCCTGTAGGTTCAGACTAAGAGGAGTCATGGTCTTGGTGGGGGAGAACGGCAGTAACTGACTCCTCTTTGGCTGCCATCATGCATAATCTGGGAGTTTGATGAGTAAAATTAAACCTGTATCCAAAGCTCGTAAAGCTCTATATCAGTGGTACATGAGGAAGAACAGAGTGAATTTATTTCGTTGGCTGTCATACAGTAAACATAGGAAAAGAACATGACATTATCAGAGATGGGGATTATAAATTGAGGGGGGCAGATAACCTAAAACAGGGGTCTCAAACTCAATTCAGTTGGGGGACGCTGCAGCTAGGATGAGGGTGAGGTTGGGCCAAATAGGGTTTTCCACAAAAGCAGCGCTGAAAAAAAAAAACATTCTGCTGTTCCTAAAGGGACAGTGTTTCATATTTGACCAATAATATCTTATTTCTATTCTTTTCAAAAGTAATAAGTTGTGTTTTGGTTACTTTGAGTCTCTGTATTTTGTCTTTTTCCGTGGTGCTTTGAGCACTCATTCCCGGTGGTACGGCGGGATACAGCGACATCTAGTGGTAAATCAATACACACCTTCCCTTCATTTTTCATATTAAATGGGAGGCCTTAATCTATCATCCTGGGGGCCACAAATGACATAGACACAGTGGATAGTCTAGTCAAGTCATGTTTATGTGTAGAGCCCTTTATCACAAGGAGTCTCAAAGGGCTGCACAGACCACACATTATAGCAGGAGTAGGGAACCTATGGCTCGGGAGCCATATACGGCTCTTTTCATGAGTACGTAAATAAAATGTAACTATTGCACATCTCTCTGTGGCGTTCCAAAGTCAAGTTATTTCATCCCGATTTTGGTCCATATAAAGCCGAAGCAACTTAATGCAGAAGTTTGATAAGAAACCATTTAAACTGATAAATAAAAACGCTGGCAAACGACTTTGATTGGGTGAGCAGTACAGGTGGGCGGATCCCTGCACACGGCGCAAGGCACTTCCTTCTCTCTCTCTCTCGCTCAGTGCAATCTACACCGAAAGTGAATATGACGATATGCTTATCGTTTTCAGTCATTTGTGACATTTTTATAAAATAACTTTGCATGCACATTGTTTTGAAACCGTTATTAAGGACAAATTTCATGGAAAAAAATTGCCTCAACATTCTTAACTGAAGGTGGAAGACAAATTGTAAATGGCATATTTACATTGATTTGGGACACAGGATTTGGCATTATTATCATTTCATACATTTCATTAAATCATCAAATGACACACAATGAAATAAAATGTGCTGAAGAATTAGCTTTTGTCAAGAGAGCGTGTTTGGCCGTTTTTTCAATTTTGTCTGAAAATATATGATGTGGCTCTCTCAATTTCTTTTTAAAACATTTTTTTGCTTTTATGGCTCTTTGGGTCAAAAAGGTTCCTGACCCCTGCATTATAGCAAACTACAGCCAAATTTTACACCATCCCCTGATCTAAAACCTACATGAGGGCAAGGAAAAACTCAAAACCTTGAGATGGGACCACACCTGAGGTAATCCTCCTTCCAGGATGACAAAGGCTGCAACGGACGTTCAATAACGAATAATACACAGATATTGTCAACGTGTAATATAGGTCATTTATAAGCTATACAATAGAAGTGTGCTTTAAGCCTAGAATTAAACAGTTTCACTAAGGTTGCAGATCAAATCTCAGTGGGCAGAGCGTTCCACAGCACCGGGTTTCCAAATGGAGAACGCTCTCGAACCAGCAGGTCTCTTCTTGGGTAAAAATATATTTCATAATTTTCTGTATGTGAGTCTTATAGGTTTAAATAACTCTTATATACCATTCTGGAAAAAAGAGATCATAGGTCAGGCCCTCCAAAGGTTTAAATCCGGCCCACGAGAATCCCATGAGAGAAGCATAAGAGAAAATGACTTGCAGTTTAAAATATGTCCATTGGATGCGGCCAAAGCCAGGCACCAATCACAAAGCAACTGAACCTGTATTTCTCTCTCTCTCTCTCTGTCGCTCTCTCTGTCTGTCTGTCTATATATATATATATATTCCAAAGACATGCGTTTCAGGTGGATTGGCCAGTCCAAATTGTCCCTAGGTGTGAATGAGCGAGCGAGTTGTCTGTCCCTGTGTGCCCTGCGATTGGCTGGCAACCAGTTCAGGGTGTCCCCAGCCCACTGCCCGATGATTGCTGGGATGGGCTCCAGCAGCCCCGCGACCCTACGGAGGATAAGCGGTGCAGGTAATGAGATGAGAATGAGTTAATATATATATATATATATATATATATATATATATATATCTCCTTCGCCCATTATATCTCTCATACTCTCTCTCATTATCTTTCTTCCTCCTCTATTTTTTTCTCTTTCTCACTTTTTCTCTTACCGCTCTCTTTATCTCTCTCTATTTCTGTTTCTCTCCCTCTCTGTCTCTATTTGTCTGTCATCCTTTCTCTCCCTCTCAGTTGCTCTATTTCTTCTCTTTTTCGTTTATCTCGCTCTCAGTCTTTCTATTTCTTCACTCTATCTTTTTCTTCCTCTCTCTCAAAGTGTTTTATCTCTTTCTCTTTCTCGCTCTCTCTCTCTTTTTTTCTCTTTATCTACCTCTCCAGCTCGGTGGCATTGGGGGTATGGCGCCCGCACCGAGACTGGGAGGTTGTGGATCAAGCCTTGGCCGAGTCATACCTAAGACTTAAAAATTGGTACCCGGTGCCTCCCTGCTTAGCGTTGAGGATTAGGGGTTGGAATAGGGGGGTTTTTGTCACCTAATGACTCCCAACACCTCAGTTGGGTTGAGCGAGGGGGCTGGGAATCCCCTCCTCTTTATCAATCTCCCAAGAAGGAGTCAGATATGACTCTAGCCACCTCCCACTAGGGGGATATGGCTGGGGTTATATATATATATATATATATATATATATATATATATATATGTATATATATATCTACCTACCTCTTCGTCTCCATTTTTTCTCTTATGTGCCTGAGCCAACTCAGCACGCTATAGAAACTGAACACTGCGCTCTAGATAGAATATACCTTTATTGTCATTGTTACAAAATGGGTTAACATATTGTGACAACGAAATTGGGCAAGCAGCCGGAGAGAGCATTTGTTCAGAATTTATTTACAGGGTCCCTACATCTTAAGGCAGGTTAAATCCAAGATGTTTAAAGACTTGTTCATGCCTTTTGAAATTCAAAGTTAAGACCAAGTCGACAAAAAAAGAATCGAAAAACAAAACAAAAAAACACACCACATCAATTAGAGGGAATTTTAAACAAAGGTTCCTTTAATTTATTCTAAAATCACATTTTGGTCCAGTAGAAAACTTTCCATCTGAAAACTTTCACTCTCTAAAGTTTTAGACATGGGAAAATAATCAATAAAAGGATGTTTACAGTGCATCATGGATCCTCAGTTAAAACTGGCAGATAACTACTAATTTCATACTATAAACCATTTTTATCCTTCATCCATCCATTTTCTGCACCACTTATCCTCAGTAAGGTTGCAGGGGTCCTGGAGCCCATCCCAGCAGACTTCGGGCGGTCACCAGCCAGTCGCAGGGCACACAGAGACACACAACCAGTGATAATGGTCAAACCTAGGGACGATTTGAACCGGCTAATTAACCTGAAATGCATGTTTTTAGAATTTGGGAGGCAACCGGAGTGCCCGGAGAAAACCCACGCAAGCATGGGGAGTACATGCAAACTCCGCACAGGAAGGCAGGTAGCTGGTTTTGATTCCATGACCTCAGAACTGTTGTTTTGTGCACTATTCTTCCATCCGTCCAAAACTTCAATATTTGAAAAGCAAGGAGGAAATAAAAAATGTCTTCAAGAAATTAGATTCATCGATTTATCGAAAAAAAATGATAGACCTATTCATCGATTACCAAGATAAACGTTAGTTGCCGACCTTCTTGCAAGTGGACATCAATAATGAAGTTCCAGCAGTATCTTGAAGAGATTAAAATCTGACCTGTGAACAGGATCGGTCAGTCCCAGGACGAGTGCCTTCTGTTTGCTGTCTGTGAAGGAAGGTCTCAGGACGTACTGTCTGGAAGAAGGAATAACAATACTTTTATGCAACTCGATGCCTGAAGCCCAGTGGAAAGGGGGCAAAGGAGAATTTAAAGGGGAAAATAAATGCAAATAAATGAAAATAATTAATTCCCATAAAAACCCAGCAACAATCATTGCCTCTTGTATGCTGCTTTCCCCCTTCTTGGCTGGAGCAGAGGAGGGCAGAGTACCCAAAAATGTTACTCAAGTAAAAGTACTGTTACTTCAGAATAACAATACTCAAGCAGAAATAAAAAGTAGTCATCTGAATAATTACTTGAGTAAAAGTAGAATAAAATGGTGCAAAAACTACTCAAGTACTGAGTAACTGTGTCTTAATTATTTTTATTTTTAAAAAACTAATCAATCAAAAAATCAAAATCCATCTAATCAACAATATATAAATGAACTTAATAATAGATTGAAAGAACCTAAGTAAATTTAAATAATTTAATAAACCATAAAATTATAATGGTATATCTCAAAATAATTAATTAAGCACAAGTAGCACATTTAAAGCCCAAGTACTTTTTTAACAGGCTCTGCTTGCAGAACAACAAGCTAGCCCAGGGGTCCGCAACCCAAAATGTTGAAAGAGCCATATTGGACCCCCAAAAAAACCCCAACAAATTTGTCAGGATCCACAAAAATGAAAAGCCTTATATAAGTCTTTTAATGAATGCAACACATACGGTACTTTATGTATCTATATTAGCCTATTGTCAAAATTATTATGTTGGATGCAGCTCATCCTGTGGAAAATGACGTGACCACTCTATTGTATAATACTGCCTCAAGATTTTTAATGGATGACAAAATGTTTAATTGTTTTGATAAAATTAAAGAAATGGAATTAAGAAATCCAATTTTGATGTCATTTTTAGAGAAACGGAAAATACAACAACAAAGGTGCATAATGTGCCAAAAAGAGTGCAATAAAACATAGCACTCATTTCTATAAAGAAAATAGCAACCTTTTTGAAAAGAAAGTAAATAAAATCACATTAATACGGTTTAAGTTTGATTTCTGTGGAGTTCATTTTTGCGTTTGACCTTTGGCATGCATGGCAGATCACACACCTGCTAGTTTGCTTAAAACCGGCCAAGTGCTTGGTATGTGACGCTGCCTCTTGTGAAGGGGATTTAAGTAACGGCTTCGATGTAGCCAAATGGAGTGGAGTAAAAGTACAGTTTTTTCTTCACAAATCTACTTAAGTAATAATAAAAAGTATAGTGATTTTAAAATACTGCTAGAACAAAATGTCCCAAAACCTACTTAAGTGAATGTAACTCGTTAGTACCCACCTGAAGCAGAGTGGAAATGGTGCAAAGGAGAATTTCAAAGTGAAAACAATTTGTTAAATTCAAAACTTTCACAAAAAGATAAAAGCGGTCCTCCCAAATTAGATTTTCATATTTTCATACAGACGCACACAGACTACAGACACTGAAATCTAAAAATAATTTACTTCCTTAAAACCCAAGCAACAATCATTGCCCCACATATGCTGCTTTTTTTTCCTTCTTGGCTGGAGTGTCTGAAAATGTGCACGCGTCAATGAGTTTGCCTGTGGACATACAAGTGAGGCAGTTCCCTCTCTCCCTGAAAAGAAACTAATGTCTCTTTCTACAAACAAAAACTGGGGAATTTGGGATGAATCCCCTTTGCCACCAAGCACATGCCTTTTTGATCAGCATGTAAGCGTGAGAGGGCTCCAAACAGGTGGTAGGAAAAAAAAAAAAAGCTTAATCCCATTTCAAGATCTAGAACACTCGGTGATCACTTTACCTGTCAAGAGTGGCAGAGAGAAGAAAAACCTTTGTTCTAATATAAATGTGTGTGTTTTCAGGCAAATCAGTTTGACAAAAAGCCCATGGGTTATTGATAAACAATTTAACAACCGATTATCACTCGTTTTTTTTTCTCTTTCCCTCTTTGTCTCCTTTCTGTCTATATCTTTTCTCTCTCTCAGTGTCTTTTATTCTTTTTCTTCCTGTCTCTCTTTTTCTTCTAACTGTGTCTCACCTATTTTCTATCTTTCTCACTGTGTCTCTCTTTTTTCTCCTCTTTCTTTCTTGGGGGTTTGGGTTGACATTTGGTCTGTATTTGAAACAGTCCTTTTCTTACTTTCACAATTTTCATCCTATAAATAAAGAAAATCACAACACGTGTGGAAAAGAGATATTTATGAAGGCTCTTTGAACTCAGTTGGGTATTCTTAACACACTTGACAATACTTAATAGAGAGAATTTTAAGGACACCTTAAACTACGCACCCACCCCACCCCAGCTCGGTAGCCTAGATGGTAGGGCGCCCGCTCCGAGACTGGGAGGTCGCTGGTTCAAGCCTCGGCCGAGTCATACCTAAGACTTACAACATTGGTACCCATTGCCTCCCTGCTTGGCGTTCAGCATTAAGGATTGGAATTGGGGGGTTTGGTCACCTAATGACTCCCAACACAGCAGTTGGGTCTAAAAACCCGGCGCCGATCGAAGGCGACCAGTCACGTTGATAGCTTCGCGTGACAAAATGATTTCCGGTAGATATCATGTTGATGGTTGATACTGGATGAATAATAATAAATACATACCTGTGATAGGCAAATTATGATAGGCAACGCACAGGGACGGGACCCCCCGACCTTCGCTGGAGCAATAAGTAAGTAAGTAAGTAAGATAGGCAAATTGTATGCTAAATAAATTTTTTATTCATTTTGGAAAAATACAACAACACGATAGGATTTAATGGGCGTATCCAGCCCGTTTAGGGATGCTCAAAAACCCCCAAGTTCAAGCACCCCAAAAATTATAGCATTTTTCCTTAATAAAGGACAATATAGGCTTAAATACAGAGAAAACACTAGAAAAAATAGGGAAAAAAAAAGGAAAACAAAAGAACAAAGAACTGCAGCGTCAGAAATGGAGTGTCGATAAAACTCCACCACCTTGAAATGATTCAGTCAATTTGATTTTTAGCACTGCTCTTGCCCCCCTTCCTCCTCCCTTTAATTTGGCTAGTTGCACTTACGGCATAGCGGCGGAGTCTGTGGAGGCTCCGTTGTATTACAGTGAGAGTATGTTATTATGGAAGCCCATAATTCAATTAAAAAATGGAACATTAAATAAGGGGCAGCACGGCGGGGCAGTGGTTAGCGCGTGTGCAGGCACAGTTCTAAAGTCTTGGGAACCTCCTGTCTGGGTTCAAATCCAGCTACCGGACTTCCTATGCTTGCATGGGTTTCCTCCGGGTACTCTGGTTTCCTCACACATTCCAAAGACATGCATTTCAGGTGGATTGGCCGGTCCAAATTGTCCCTAGGTGTGAATGAGCGAGCGAGTTGTCTGTCCATGTGTGCCCTGCGATTGGCTGGCAACCAGTTCAGGGTGTCCCCTGCCCACTGCCCGATGATTGTTGGGATGGGCTCCAGAAACCCCCGCGACCCTACTGAGGATAAGCGGTGCAGCTTATGAGATGAGATGAGAGACATTAAATCAATAAAAATGGCCCATTGAAATAAAAAGCCTATTCCAAAATATTTTAATCAAAATTTTATCATCGTCAACTTAATTATATTTGCATGTATTTTTTTCCTTCTACAGTGAATGTCCAAGCTACTTAATTTTTGAACTTTTTTGTATAATAAACCTTATTCATGTCAAGCAACTCAGGATCTCACAACAAAATGTTAATTAACAACATATATGATATAACGAAACACATGTACAATATAACATGTTAAACTATATAAATAAACAAGTTTTGGAAAAAAAATATGTGTAAGATTATTTTGTATTTTGTAAGGGAAAATACGACAGTTTGTAAGGGCATGGAACCATGGAGGTTGACAGGTATGTGTAACAGAGTTGAAATTTGATTGTTTTGAATGTTTTTTTGAATTCTCACAAAATCTGTGTTTTTGTTGTATTACTGTTAATATTCTGGTACCTCATTCAGTTGTTAAGTCATGGGCGTCTGCGACTGTCTTTTTCGTTTGGCACTTTGTGGGCTTCAGCGCTTGCCGTAGCTGAAGTGAATTTGTAAGCGCTGAAGATAATTGCAGTTGTGAACAGATGCCCCTGACTTTTGTATTGTTTTGTTTACTGAATGCATCCAATAAACCCAGAGATTGTGAAACCTTGTGTCGTGCATGAAAGAGGGTCGCTACATATGGCTAGTATAAAGAAGTTTCCTTACCTTGTTTATATCTGGCAACATGATTCCAGTTCGAATCCAAAAAGTGAGGCTTGATTGACTATAAAATCCTAATGGAAAAACCTCATATCGTGCACAGCTTTGTCAAGAGTGTTTGAAGGCAAAACTGCTTCGTAAGAGTTCTTCTCAGAGTTCCATTGAAACATGTCAAATGGAAAAGAAACCAAAAGAATCGCGCTACACTTTTTATGCGAGGACTCCTGTCGTCACCGAAGTGGAGATTAGCGACCGTGACAAGCTGTTGTCGCTTCTCGTGCGTTGATGAGCGCCCAAGAACCGAGGTGCCACCTGCTCGGGTTCGTGCAACGGACAGCTGTTAAAGATGTCCCCAAATAGACGTGCATGTGTCTCACTCTCTGCTGCTCGGCCCACTTAATCACTGAGCTGCTCCTTAAAACGCTGCGTGGAGCACTTTTGCCATTTCCACCCACGAATTCGCGCATGCCAGCCACAACGCTCGCTCGCTTGCTCTCTTTTTGTACTCCTGACTCACCAATGTCGACCAAAAATAAGCAGGTTTGTATCTTCTCCATAGAAACAACCCACAGTGCGTCATCGCAAATCATTACCACCATGGGCGATTTTAGGGGGCTAAGCACCTAGATTGAATCATTCAACACTGTTGAGGAGTGTCATTTCCAATTTGCAAAAAAACCCATTTCACTTTGTGGTTAGCAGAAACACTATTACTATGCCATACCCAGTCTTTACTGATTTATGTTCAGTGTTGGGTACGTTACTTTAAAAAAGCAATTTGTAATTGTCAGTGTTAAGAATAACGGCGGTTTTCCTTTTTCAGCATTTATAATAATGCATCCATGCATCCATCATCTGCACTGCTGATCGTCAGTAGGGGCGCAGAGGTGCTGGAGCCCATCCCAACTATTTTCAGGCTGTGGGCAGGGGACACCCTGAACTGGTTGCCAGCCGGTCGCAGGGCGCACAGACTGACAATTCACCGTTCATTCACACCTAGTGACTATTTGGATTGGCCAATTAACCTGACATGCAGGTCTTTGGAATGTGGGAGTGCCTGGAGGAAACCCACGCAAGCACGGGGAGAACATGCAAACTCCGTACAGGAAGGCTGGTAGCTGGCTTAGAACCCATTATGTCAGAACTGCGCCTCGGTCGCGCTAATCCGTCAGCCGCCCATAATAGTACATAGTAAATGTTGATAAATGGATAATTTGTCAGCTGAAAGAGCTTGCCGACCTAAAAAGACGGTTCTCTAAAAAAAGACAGAAATCTCATCCGTACATTCGACCATTCGAGTTAGGTTTAATTAATAAACTCAATTGTTTTCTACTTATTTTTATTTATGATATTGTTTACGGTTTATGTTTGTTGCACTTTAAGTGTAGAATAACTCTGTTGCTGTTTAGAGTGAGTTAGATTACCCCGTTCCTGAAAAAATAATGCCATTACGTAACGTTTATTCCCGACACTCCACATCATAAATGAGCTGACTAAGGCTACAATAACAACTTTAAGCCAGGCGAGAGAGTATCACAATGTCAAATTCCTCACATCTTTAAAAATTCAATTGTAAATGATGCATTTTGTGCGGCACTCAAAGTTTTTTTCTATCATTAATAAAACGATTTTTACACATACCAGCTTTAAACTGCTGTTTGGCATTATTATTATGAATAAAGGAAGTTAGATATGTCATATTTGTATACATATTTGTATACCCACCATCAAGTCTGGGTTTAGTCTTATGCGGGGGAAAATAGACAAAAGGGGGGAGTAAAATCTACATGAATACAATTTTAACAACACAAATAGTTCTGGTTGGATTCTTATTTGTGTCGTGTCCAATACTTACTGTTTGAAATAAATTAGTTCTGAAATTAATGTTTGTGCAAATATTCCATGCCTTTGTGATCCACCCTTCCCTCCTCCCCATACATATTTCTAGACAGGCGCCTGATTCATCAATGACAATTAAATATGACAGATTCATATTTAAAGAAAAACTAATCTGGATGAACGTCACTCATTCAAAAACAGGACATTATACAAAAAGTAAGATTTGGAGAATGTGTTTCACATGTTGAACATTCCAGTGAATTACATCTTCATTTTCCATTACCCAATTCCCTCAGCAGTGGCTGTTCTCCTTTTTGTTCTTCTTTTTCCCTTTTACGTTTTTTTTTTCTTCTTTTGTTGCTTTTTTTCCCTAGCATTTTCTTTTTTCTTACTTTTTGCTCTTGTTGTCACAGACCAGAACGGACACGGGACTCAATTGCATACGTTTCTCAGTTTTTATTGAAAAGAGAGTGAGAGTAAGGCTTGCTTGCTTGCTTGATCCGAGGACTGGCGGAAAACGGGAGCAAGCGAGGTGGGAGTGACACTTCCGTGTTAGACGAAGACAGGCGGGAATGGTAAGTCATTTGGCCGGGGCTGGAGATCAGAGGCGATGTCAAGTTCGTAATCGGGGTTGTAGGCAGGAGGCAGGCAGAAGAGGTGTAGTCAGGTCAAAAACGGGTCAAAAACGGGTCAAAAACGGAGATCAGGCAGGAGACAGGTTTTAACAGGGACGGAGTCGGACGGGAACGCTCACTGAGTGAAACACAACAGCTCGCAACGATTTGACAAGGTGAAGAAGGGTGTGGCCACCAATCAGCTTGTCTGAGCTGTTGGTGCCAATCAATCAAGCCGCCGCAGGTGTTCCCAATTATGACACTTGTTCTTTTTTTTCCTGCTGTCTTATTCTTTTTCTCATTTGTTTCTTTTTACCAGGTTTTAACTTATGTTTTCTTGATTTATTATTTTTACTTCATTTTTCTCTCTTTCTCTTTTTTTATTTATTTTTTCTCCTTTTGTTTGTCTTTTTCCATTTTTTCGGACTGCTCTTACCACAACATACAATTTTCATTGAGTGGGCAGAGTTTGTCTGAGGCTAGGTTCACACTGCAGGGAAATCAGATTTTTTGTTAAAGTCCGTCTGAACGGCACATATCCGATTTTTTTCAAACCAGACGTAAGCCTTTTTCATACGTGGTCCAAAATCTGAAACATATTTGAACATTTGGAATACGTGTGCATTCATGCGACCTGCAAGTCATTGATAGGCGGAAGACGTTACTATTCTGCCAACCAGGCGGGCGGAGACAAATAATTCAACAACCACAGCGGATGAAAACATGGGGTGTCATTAAATCACACATTCATGTCGCTCGAGTTCATTCTTAAAATATTAGTATCCTTTAGTGGTAGTTAAGTATATTTACATTCAAATCAGACCACACAGACAGCATTCAATAGGGGAAAGCGAGGTTTAGGAATTAATTAATATTTGGGAGGACAACGCTCCGTTGTTAACATCCATGAGTACATCCACAAATAGTAGTAAATTGCGTGTGACTTCAAATGTGCTTGTTTGCAGTTGAAGAGTTTAAACGGGAAGATCAAATCACATACAAGTCACATTTAGTTGGAAATGCTAATGATTTCACAAAAACATCGGATTTCAACAAAAAATTGGAATTGAGCATTAAGCTCTGCAGTATGAACCTAGGCTAAGCCGCGGGAGTAGCAGAGCAATGCATATTGTACGATGTAATACTTAAAATCTCTGAACAATGATTCAGAATCTAGTATCAGTATTTTAGCACACTGCTGCCCTTCAATGCCGAGGTACGGCTCATCTCTGAAAATCGGGATAATGCTGTACACCTAAAGAACAGCAGCGACCAGAGGATGAAAGGTGCTGTATCTGAGTCAGATGAGAAGGCTATGTGTTTCATGTGGGGGAGCAAACCTAAAAAACGGCTTGGAGAGTGATGGCCGCAGCTAGGCTGTACACACCTAAGACACACAGGAAGTGGTGCCCCTAAAACCCTGGTGGTTAAGGGAAACGTGAATGGCCAGCCATGCAAATCGTGTGCATTTATTATAAAGTGTTACCCACATGTTTTTGATCGGCAAAATTAAATAATGTCAATTGTGCATGGTAGTTATTTGTGCCCATTAAAAAAAAAAACACCCCTTGAATTTTTTTTTACGTGATAATTAAAATAGATGACTAGATTTAACACCTGAACCTATAATCCTTCAACAATAAAATCCTTCTTAATCCCAATGAAATGATAAGACACCAAATAACCTTAAACTAGAAGCTTTGCCATTGATCACCAGCAGCAACAGCAGGACAAGGAACGCAACCTCCAAGTGGTGTCCTGTGGACGGCCTCATGGCCGACGAATGCGTCTCCCACCCGCTACACGAACGCTTCGGTACAAGTTACCCAAAGCTGACCTCATCCGCTTTCGGAGCGGCCAATTCGCGGAACTCGTAACACAACCGAAGCGTTCCATGTCGTTCCTAAAGATCATCTTTAGACGACTTGAAGCGATCTAACAACAACAACAAGTACAACAACCAGCAGCAACACATCTGCACCATGGTGATAAAACCTTGTCCAAAGAAATGTGTAGGAAAACTCGTTAGACAACCATTGTATGGAAAAAGACAACAATAGGAGCAATGATGGACTTTGCTAAAAACAAAAAACAAAGAGAAAATGCACACACACACATGCACAAACACACATTACATTATGTAAGTTGTGTAAAATCGTTACACAAATGCTATTTATTAAGAAACAAAGTAAGAGAAAATTGATTCAAACTAATTCACTGGATTTACTTCGCCAAAGTGTATAAGGAAAGTGTAAGAATTGAGCTTAATGCCAAAGTGTATTTAGTGTTGTAAAAAAAGGTTCCAAAAAAATATTGAAAAGATAGTATGCTATCCGCTGACCATGAAACAGCACCCCATTTCTTTTGGCCTTGCCCTGAGGTGAAAAAATTCCGTGCGTCATTGGAAACTTCCCAGATCTTCTGACAGAGTTCTGAGGTCATGAGATCAAACCTTCCTGTGTGGAGTTTGCATGTTCTTGCGTGGGTTTTCTCCGGGCACTCCGGTTTCCTCCCACTTACCAAAAAACATGCTTTTCAGGTTAAATGGCCCATCCAAATTGTCCCTAGGTGTGAAAGAGCGAGTGAATGATTGTCTTTCTTTGTGTGCCTTGCGACTGGCTGGCAACCAGTTCAGTCCCCTGCCCACTGTCCGAAGATAGCTGGGAGGGGCTCCAGCACCCCCGTGACCATACTGAGGATAAGTAGTGCAGATAATGGATGGATAGATGAATAAATCAGAAAAAGAAGTTAGGAGCTCGCATAAAAGGAAGAAACAAATAAAATAAAGTATAGAACAAAAGAAGAAAAACCAAGTATAAAATAAATAAAAAGCTCAGAAAAAAACAAAACGAGGAAAAAGGATTAAAATAGGAGAAAAAAAGCAGGGAAAAGGAAGAAAAAGTCCAGAAGGAGACAAAAATGACAGCTTTTGGGGGGTGTCTTTGATTGGTCTTGTGTTGCGTTCTAATAATTTACAAATATATCAGGTCAATCTTGTTGCCGACATTGAACTTCCCAAAAAAAGAGGGGTGAAATACAGTTCTGTTTTGTGCAACTGAATAAATAAGTCACATAATATGTTAGTATCATGTAACAAAAAAAATACTTTAAAAAAATGCCATGTAAAAGTTGTTGTGCATGGTATAAGCTTTGCAATAGTACATTAGTCAAATTATTAAAATGGGAAAAATAATTTAGCTTTGCCAGAAACTCAGCAAAATATAACTTGATTTGATGTCGGGTTTTTCGACATCTTCGCTCATGATTTGTTTGCCGCACTTGGGAATGATGTTGTTTCAAGCGATGCTCACAGACTTTGTGGAAGATTAGAGGGAACCGTGTTTGGCATATATGACCTAGAGACATGTAAGTTAAAGCAAAGGAAACCTTTGTTATCAATCTTATCATCGTCATAGCGAAATTCGACAGTCACATTTGCAAATTCACTAATAGAAAAAAATATTTCATTGCCTTTCATTGTGAAGCAAAATAATACATGCTATCAATAAAGCTTTCCTAGAAGCAGAAGGCCAATAAAACCAGTAATGTTTGCAAACATGTTAATACAACTTTCCTCCCACCCTGGCATGTTTATTTTGTTGTTTTTTTGCCTTTTTTTTCAATTGTACGGTTTATTTTCCAGTTTGGGAGTATTGCTTATGCAACATTGTTATAGGATTTTTGTAAGTTAATGTATATGTGTTTGTTTAGTAAATAATTCTTAAAAAGTTTACTGCTTTACCATGTACCTCAGGTTGAATTCTCTTGTTCCTCTTCCAACAGCAGTTTTTGAGGAGATGAAATCTTCCGCAGGCAGGTGGGCTTCCATCACCCTGCATCATGCAACTCCTCCATGCTTCCACGATTACAAAAAATAAAAATAAACTTCAAACTGTCCACTGCCTCAACAGGTCAGAACTGTCATTATGCAATCCATTAGTCTGGGACACATGACTACAATGTCTTGCACTAGTTTAGTTTTGTTTCTTTTGCACTTCAGATGATTATGTAAAAAATATTCCTGCATTAGGTCCTGCTGTAATCCAACCAAATCAAAGATGCTTTCGTTTCATATCGACAAAGTGTTGGTGAAGGTGCTCCCTGCCTGATGAACCCACCTCCGTAAACACGGAATTGGAAAGGTCGCTAACACGGAGAGAGGTGCAACTGTGTCTTCTAATGCTATGGGAGTGTGTCTTTGTTTTGCTGTTGGCAGGGACGCATGCATGTGACTCAACAAGAGACTCATTAGCAGCCCGAGGCATCAATGACATGGTATTTACACTTGGTTTCCTGTAAGGCCTTTGGGAGTTTGTGTTGATTTAGGTTTTGGGGAACCTGGGGAACGTCTAGTTACTGAAGACACACATTATAGGTGAATTATTTACATGAGTTATTGGTTCCAGTCCCTTGGTGATACTCCCCTGGGTTCTGACTTTCTTCATCCTTTTCTCTTGTCACTGTTTCTTGGAGACACAGTCATAAGGGGGCTGTCCCTTTCCTACCTAGTCGCCCTCATTTAATGGATAATGGGAACCAGGACACAGCATAAATTGAAAAACAACAATGCAACTTAAAGTTCACACTCTTAGTTCTTAGAATCATACGACAATATCAGGGTTGACATTGTGTCTGTGGGGTACTGATAAGTTTGTAGTTCATTAGACACTCAAAAAAAAGGAGATAAAACATCAATGGATTTTTTTCAAGGAGAAAAGGAGCTGACCCAATTCTCAGATATCCTAACCTGTTCTAGAAGGTCCTTTCTTTTTATTAAATTTCCTAGGTTACCAAAAGCAGATCTGCTTTAGAGGGTGTGTATCAAAGAACAGCAACATAATTAACTGATAGTGACAATGATTTAAACAGTACATAATAGAATCAGGTACCATGACCTGATGTTGTTGTTCCATTACTCGGCTTCATCCCGATGCTTCACCTCGTGCAGAATGGCAATGTGGAGGCCCCTTTTACTTGGAGCTACTATAGAAGGTGAGCTTTTGGTAGGTGTCTCGTAAGACTGTGTTCTTGCTCGCCCTTCTTGTGGTAGTGGTGTCAGCGAACTGCATGCCTTGTCTGTTTTGTGCCTGCCTGCCATCTTCCGGAATCGGACAGTGTTGGCGTCTCCCTGTGGCCAAAGATTACATTTATCCCCAGGGTGCTTCTAGTTCCAATTTTTACTGGTCACTGCTGCTTGTGCAATATTTCTACTTGTGTGAGGGTGTGAACAGGCTGCAGCTGTTGTCCTCCTAATGTGCGATGGATTGTGGTGCTTCATTGACAAGTCATCACTCTGCTTTTTGTTTTCTGCCCTCGACAAAATCCACTTATCCCACTGGTGTTTTACCGCCATTCACCATTTATATGTACATCTGGCCACTGGGGGATTGTTACCGCTCTACTAGGGCTGTTGCTGGATCCTTGACGCGAAAGAGGTTGTTTCCTGTGTTTGATACCTCGCACCTTTGCCAGGCTCTACAGCAGGGGTCAGGAACCTATGGCTTCTATTTTCATACATATGGCTCGGAGATAAAATAAAATAAATGCATTTGCCTAATGTATTGTTAAATACGGTGCCGAATTTTTTAAATAACTTTTTATTTCTCACACTAATTTTGACAGAGGTTTGATTCCACCATCATACATCAACACAAACACAAAACATATACACTTGACACACCCATAAATAACAGAAGGAACAACAGAAAAAAAAATGTTAATACAATACAATCAATAAAATAAAAATGGGGGGGAAGTTTTTAGACATCAAGTAAAATTTGTGTGACACGCTTCTATCTTTTCTCGAATTGATCGAGTTTCAGTTGAAGTCTTGCCGTGATTTTTTTCCATAATGTACATTTGCTTTAATTTGTCTCTCCATTGTTTTATGACAGGAGGTTGTGGTTTCGGCCAGGACACTGTGATCATTTTCTTTGCTACAAGAAGCATAACCTTTAGTATATATTTCTGTTGACCAGACACTAATTCTTCTGGCAAAATTCCTACTACATAGGCCATTGGGTCCAACCGCAATTCCCAGCCAATAATTAATTTTATTTCTGTCTGGATACTTCTCCAATTCTATCTGTTAGGGCCTTTTTAAGTTGGAAGGCTCGCAATCGACTGGCTCTATTGCCCATTTCATAATATCTCTGGTTCACAAAACGCAAAGCCCGTTCTGCCTTATTTGTCAAAAGTTTGTCTAATTTGCTTCTGGTTGTTTTTGATACCTGTAATCTGGATTCATTTGGTGGGTTTTTTTATGTTCTTCTTGTAGTTCCTTAATCTTATCCTCCAATTCCTTTTGGTTCTTTAATCGGGTTCGTTTCAGTCGGGAAGATATTTTAATTATTTTCCCCCTTATTACAGCTTTCCCTCCCATAGTATTGATGGAGAAACCTCACCTTTGTCATTGATTTGAAAATATTCATTTATACACTGTTTTATTTCCTGTACTATGTTTTTATGAGAGATACATTCATCCTCCAATACCTAAAATGTGGTTCATTGTCTAAACTTAATTTCAAAGTAATTGGAGCATGGTAACTTATAGTAATATTCTCTATACCACACTCCACTACTGTATGCATATGTTGTCTTGAAATGTAAAATAAATCAATTCTTGAAAAGCTGCCATGAGGGTTTGAATAGAAAGTATAGTCTTTAGTTTGGGGATTCTTCTCTCTCCATGGATCTATCAATCCCAATTCTTTAGTTATGTTATTCAACATCCTCAACCTCTTTGTATTTGTTACATGTACTGATGGATACTTGTCCACTTTGCCATTTTGTACAGTGTTAAAGTCACCTCCTATAAGTAACATTCCCTTCGCACAGTTGGTTATTACTTTGGCTAATACTTGAAAAAATGTCCCCTTTTCCTCAATTGGTGCATATACATTCATTATTGATATTTCCCTACCGGCCATTGACCCTATAATCATTATATATCACCCCAAATTGTCATTCACTTCTTTTTCGACTTTAAACGCCACCCCTTTTCCAAGTAAAATTGCTACTCCCCTTCTTTTACCATAAGAGGCGTAAAACACCTGGTTCACTCATTCTCTTTTTAGCTTCTTATGTTCAATCTCTGTCAAGTGTGTCTCTTGTATAAGGCTATTGAGCTTTGCAATGTCTTGAGTTGATTCAATATCTTCTTTCTCTTGATGGCGTGGTTTAACCCATGTACATTATATGAAACAATATTTAGATTGCTCATGATTTATATTGAGTCACACTGATTTTTGAAGCATACAAAAACAATACATTAACTACTAACACCTCCATTGACAAAACAAACCAACTAACTAGCAAACACTAACAAGCACACATAATACCCCACCAAAAAGAAAAAAAACACACCCAAAAAATTATATTTCAGTCAATAATATAATAATATTTATATGACTTTCGGCAGAAAAGATAGTATGCTACAATGTGAAATACAATGCTTAGGATTACCCTCAGAGCGTGCGAAGTCCTCTTAGATTATAATTGCATTGCAGTCAAAGACAATCTGCTATACGAGCATACAGACTTTTTCCAATCACCAAAGGTCACATAGATTGACATACAATGTGGAGACCCCTGAGCTGTGCAATTGGTAGTGCAAAAGGTCTCTTTTCCCCAGTTAGTTTCCACTCAGAAACACAAATTCTCTATATTGGAACGCGCCCAGAATTATTTCTCCTTATGTGACATAATATTGCTGACAAAATGATCTTTTTATATAACATTTTAGACTACACCTCATACATTTTTACATAACAATTCTCATGAGCCTATGGTGATAGATGGAGAGGATGTTATGTGGGAGGATATTGGCATCCACTGTTTTGTGAGTCTCTTGCATGACATAATGTTTTAAGGAAACAGACACTCGATGCAAGCTAGGCATTCGTTAATGAGTCTCTCTGGGTGGCCAGCCACGATTCCTGGTACATGAAATTGGAGGTTTGTCAAGTAAAGTCACTTTATGTTTATTTGTATAGCCCTTAATCAAAAGACTCTCAAAGGGCTGCACAGACCGCAGATTATTGCAAACCACAGACTATTATGACACCATCCCCTGATCTAAAACCTACATGAGGGCAAATAATACACAGATATTGTCAACATAAAATATAGGTCTAAATCTGAAATATATGAGGGGGCAAGTTCATGCATGATTTTGTATACTACCAACGGAACCTTAAAATCACATCTTAAGCTAACAGGGAGCCAATGCAGGTTAGTTAAAATTGGGGTAATGTGATCAAACTTTCTTGTCTTAGTTAAAAGCCTCGCTGCAGCATTTTGTACCAGCTGAAGGCTCTTGATTTTGGACTTCAGGAGACCGGAGCGTAGTGCATTACAGTAATCAAGACGCGAGGTAACAAACGCATGAATTATAATCTCCGCATCCGACCGAGACAGCATAGGGAAATTGTAGCAATGTTGCGAAGATAGAAAAAAACTGTTCTAGTAATATTCTTCACGTGTGTTTGAAAGGACAGATCGGAGTAAAATATGACACCTAAATTTTTGACTGAGTCACTCTGGGTGATATTACATTTGTCAATGAGCAGTTATTGAGAACAAGTCACGGCATTTAGATGGACTAATAACTAACATTTTGGTCTTTTCAAAGTTAAGGCACAAGAAGTTGAGTGACATCCATTCTTTTATCTTAGTGAGACAGGCCTCCAAATTTCGAAAGTTTAGTGTGGCAGATTCCTCCATCGGAAGATATAGTTGAGTGTCATCTGCGTAGCAATGAAAACTCATATTATACTTGCAAATAATATCACCTAATGGAAACATGTAAATGCTGAAAAGAGGGGGGCCAAGCACTGAACCCTGCGGAACACCACAGGTAACACTAAAGGGCTCAGATGTCATTTCACCATATTTAACACAGTGCGTCCTATCTGAGAGGTAGGATCTGAACCATAAGAGGACGGTTGCTGAGAAACCAATTCATTTTTCCAAACGTTCTCGTAAGATATTATGGTCAACAGTGTCTAAGGTCCAGCAGCAGCAAGACTGACGAAGCGCCAGAGTACGTTGCCAGTAGAAGATCATTTGTTGACCTTAATCAGGGCTGTCTCAGTAGAGTGGTTAGCCCTAAATCCTGATTCCATAGATTCAAAAAGATTGTTCTCGGATATTAAATCATTCAGCTGCTGTCCCACAACTTTTTCAAGTACTTTAGAAAGTCTTTAGAAAGAAACGGTAGGTTTGACCCAGGTCTATAATTATATAAGCTTTCTGAATCAAGGTTGGGTCGATTCAGTGTAGGTTTAATAACAGCGGACTTAAAAGCCGCTGGAACTACATCCGAGGAGAGTGATTTGTTTATAATATTTAGAACTGTAGGTCCAAGGACCCCAAAAAGACCTTTAATCAGGAAACTTGGAAGCGGGTCAAACAGGCAAGTAGTCGGTTTAGCCATGTTCACCACCTGTGTTAGATATGTGGACAGCCACCATGTCGCGCATCTATAGATTTAAGACATTTAATATGTGATGTATTAACATTGTCTTTAGAAATTTCTTACCACATGCGTCGAATCTTCTTATTAAAGAAGACCATAAAGTCATGGGCTGAATGGGTAGAACCATCTGGAATAACCTGTTGCCTTGTTAGTGATGCTACAGTGTCAGAAAGGATTTTGGGGTTATTCTTTTGTGCCGCAATCACCTTCGAAAAATAGGCTGATTTTGTAGGCAATAGGCAAGGGCTGCTTTATACTTTAACAAGTTGTCACACCAGGTTTGACGGAAAACCTCAAGCTGGGTAGGGCGCCATTTTCTTTCAGATTTCCTGCAGTCTTGTTTAAGCGATCTAGTTTCATCAGTAAACACAAGCGTGCGTCTTTTAGGTCGTGATTTAAGCTGTAGGGGCTCCACGGAATCCAGGACACTAGCCAGGGTAGCATTAAACTCATTCATGAGTGAGTCAATTGAGCCTTCATATAAAAGAGACGATGCAACTACTCCTGAAAGAAGATCAGAGAACTCAGAAACTATGCCAGTGCAAATATTGCAGCCGCTAAATCCTTCAGTTTCTTTAATACATCATTTAGCCAGCACCTCAAATGTAACTAAATAATGATCATAAATAACGGTCGTGCACAGTAAGACCGTCACATTTGTGTTTCCATCTTTATGAGTCAACGAATCAGTTGATTAAAACCAAACGTGTCAATTAGAGACCGAAACGCAACAGTAAGTGAACTGAGTGGGGAGTTCATATGAATGTTAAAGTCCCCCAAAATTATTAATTTGTCTGCATAGGTTACTAAGTTAGACAACAGTACAGAGAATTCATCTAAGAAAACTGAGTATGGTCCTGGTGCGCGAAAAATAGTTCCTACATAAATTGACATTAAAGAGGACCGCATGACAAGAGCATCAAACGCCTTATAATTATTAGAGGTACAGGGAGTAAGTTTGAGTATTTTTTTCAAAAATTAGCGTAACACCACCACCCTTCTTCAAAGAGCGTGCTACATGACAGCTCACTTAGTCTTGATGAGAAGCCTCATTTAATGGTAAAAACTCACCCGGTCTCAACCAAGTTTCACACAGACCAATCAGGTTAAGCTTGTGATCACGAATAAGATTATCAACAAGTAGAGCTTTAGGAGCAAGCAATCTAATATTTAAAAGACCAAATTAGACCAAATTTCTTTGCTGAATCTTTTAACTTAGCTGAAGTCTTTGTAGAAATCGTCACAAGATGTCGCAGTTCGGGCATGTTGAGTCTAGCTTTTAGGTTAGTTTTTCTGCCTAGCTCAGGCATGGGTAAACTCTGGCCTTCGGGCTACATACAGTCTGTCAGTCTTTTTAATCAAGCCTGCTGAACAAAAGTATTGCAAATATGTTAAACAAGTACAGAGAGCCATGGTTACTTTGCGCTTCCGTTATTGATGCTACATTTGTGACTCTTTTTTTCAATCATTGCAGAGACTTGGCTCAAATCGAGGACACACGATTCTAGCGTGCAAATAGCCGGCCGCTCTCTAAATTGCTTTCTTACTCTGGAAGCCCGCCACATTTGTTTAACTATTGCATAATGACAATAAAACCATCTATTTAACTGATTATGTGTTGTGTGTTATTTATTTGTACATATATAGTTGTTATTTTCTTACAGTCATATACTCTCAGTCGGTAATTTGTAATCTCAAGGTAGATTTAACCTTTTGTATGCTCATATGAAGGTTCAATGCTACTTTGCGAATTTTCACTTTTTGTAGGTGTTTCTGGTCCCCTTTTTCCTACTATCAGTCGTTTCTTTCATTTTGCTGCAATGCCCACGTATCCACGATAGATGACAAACTCAAAACACATTTGTTGCACACTTCAGGGGTGCAATGATGAGTCCAGTGTGCGTTGGTTGTAACTCTTTTGAATCGTTTTATTTCGCATCAGCTTTGTTTACATTTGTCATTTGTCCTCGCGCGCCCTCTCGTTCGTCTACCATTCTTATCTCATTCAATCTACCAGACAAGCGGACCCTAGCACTCTAACTTTCAGGTCCCTGCAACTGCGCTCAGTGCCTGATCAGAAAAACATGACTAAATGTAAAAACTTTGCAAAAAACAAGCAGGGCTCCCCAACCTTTTTTAAGCGGAGAGCTACTTTTTGTTACTTATTAACACAAAGGTCATCCAGTTTTATACTCATTTAAAAAAATGACAACTTGTTACATTACTGTTGTTACTATGTTGTTACATGGTTAATTATTAGAAGTAGGGTTAAATAGACCCTGCCAACCACTAATAAAATCTGGAGCCTAATCATTAGTTTCAAACCCTAACTCTAGACCCAACCTTATTTCAGAACCCTAAAATCAGTTTACAACCCAAACCTTTGCTCCTAACCCTAAACCCTTTACCTAACTCTAGCTGTAACCCTAGCCCTAACCCTGTTTCAAAGTGTAACCGTAGCTCTAGACCCAATTTGGAAACCTATATAAAGTTTAAAATCTAATATGAAGCTCAAACCCTAGTTCTTAACCCTAACTCTAGTTGTAACCCTAGCCCCAATCCAGTTTTGGAACCATAGAATAAGTTTAAAAACCTTATTCAAAGCCCAAAACCTAGCTCCTAACCCAAGCCCAACACCCAAGCTAAGAAACATGGCAACAATTTAATGTATCTGTCTGTCTGTCTGTATCCCGATCCTTCACAAGAAGAACCTGAGTGTGAAACTTCTAAACTTTACGGTAGCTGATTCGAAAAAGATCAACAAAAAATACACTATTATTTTCAGTGTAAAATAAACCTGTTTTTAGCTTTGAGAAAAAGACATACAGGATGCCACTGTGATTAACTTTGTAAATCAACATATTTTATTGAAATATACCTGTATATATTATATAGTGCGATTATTGAAATGGTAAGGTTGGTTCAAACTTGAAAAAGTAGTAGATTTATAGTCCCTGCAACCTCCAACCCTCCAACCTTTTTCACGCTGAAAGCTACTTTTTGGTACTTATTAGTGCAAGGGGTGTCCAGTGTGATGTACATTTCTAAAAAAATTCCCTATGTTGTTGGTCGGTGGTATCTCACACACACTTGTGTACAATTAACTGCTGCTGCATGCTTTTTCTTTTTTTGAGTAGGCAGAATACCAGAGATTAGTAATTGTGCAGTAATTAACTCCTCAACGTCCCGCCGGCAGGCCGTCGTGACGTCAGAGTGTTGATGAACAAAGACATGATTTCACGATTTCACCACTTACTGACACATGTCATCCATATATCACTGGAACTCATCTCAGAAATATTGAGATGAGTCTGAAACAAGAGATCCTAAACATATAAAGCCGGCATAGCTCGCCTATTACGTTTCCTAGCAGTCAGTTGATTATAGGATTCCCTCAAATATGGACTCGTTAGATCCAGGACTGTCCAGTGAATCCAACCATGTAAAATATTTACTCCAAAACACACAATAATGCCGACAGATAACATAAAATCCGCCTAAAGGTATTTCTGCTTCATTGGGCATTCCTTGTTGCAATCTGTTTGTTTTACCCCATAATTCCAGTTTACAAATAAACAGGCTCTCAAAATTATTTTCAATAAAGCCGCAAGCCTCTGACCTTTTGAATGACACCACATTCAGCCGATTGCAGTTTTCTTTACAGTCCACAGCCAGCATTAGTACATAGGGGCCTGTATTGATAAAACAGAGATCACCTCTTTCAGCTATGTATTTAGCCAGTAGTAACATAATCAAATGATGATTGTCACCTTGGTTCGCCAATGAAATTCTGAAAAGGACAATAAGCAGATGTCTGAAGTGTGTTCAAATTAGACCCCAAAATAAACGTGCGTAACGCCACTCGTGATTCACACACAGGGTTGGGTAGGGTTACTTTAACTTGATTACTTTCAATTACTTTTGGATTACTCCAATACCAAATATGCTAATAAAAGACAAAAGGAACTAAATATGAATAAAATTATGACTTACAACACGTGGTAAGCTTTCTCTCCTGGCTTTGATCTATTTGATCTCCAGGAAAACTAACATAAAATGCGACAGAAACAAATGAAAATAAATCCAAACAGTTTGCCAACATAATTTTTGCCGTTCCATATATTCCGTTACTCCCCAAGCCTGCACAAAATTTAGTAATTTTATTCATATTTGGTTTCTTTTGTATTTTATTAGCATATTTGGTATTGGAGTAATCCAAAAGTAATTGAAAGTAATCAAGTTAAAGTAACCCTACCCAACCCTGTTCACACAAGAGTGATAGGGACGCGGGTAGAGGAGTCAAACTTTTACGACTATTTCCAAATGTCTAGAAAAATGGTCAAAGTAAAGTAAACATATAGAGAAGATTTATTTCTGTTAATCTGGTCGCTTTCAAATGCCACTTTTGGAAACGCATAGACCTTCCCTTGGAAAATTAGTGAAATACAATGTTGAGTGTTTCAGATTGTGACAAAATGTGTCAGGGTTCCAGGTAAGGCTTCAAGCTATTGTCTCACCTGTTTTCCAGCTAAAATGCCCACCCTACAATTAACTGAATTTATTCGATTTCTCAATGTTGGTCGCACTTGCAGTGACTGTTTCAGTTTGTTTCCTTTCAAAAGAGACCAACGCCACCCTTTTTTTCAAATGATCTATATATCCATCCATCCATCCATTATCCTCACCGCTTATCCTCAGTAGAGTCCCGGGGGTGCTGGAGCTCATCCCAGCTATCTTCAGGCAGTAGGCAGGGGACACCCTGAACTGGTTGTCAGCCAGTTGTAGGGCACACGACAAACTCAGTCATTCACACCTCATTAACCTGACATGCATATTTTTGGAATGTGGGAGGGAACCGGAGTGCCTGGAGGAAACCCACGCAGGCATCGGGAGAACATGTAAATTCTACCTGAGGAAGGTTTGATCACATGACTCAGAACTGTGCCGCACACGCGCTAACCACTGCCCTGCCGTGCTGCCCCGATCTACATATACTGTATATAGTAATATATATATACAGAGATAGCTAGAGAGATAGAGAGAGTGAGAGAGAGAGAGAGAGAGAGATATCAACAGAGAGTCAAGAAGTAAATATATAAAGAAATATATGACAATATAAATCTACTTTTTCAAAAGCATATTGATTGTAAAAATAATGTGTAATAGACTGTAGTTTGTAAGAGTCTATACAGTGGGACCTCAATTATCGCGGTTAATGGGGACCAAAACCACCCGCGATAAGTGAAAATCCGCGAAGTAGCGATGCACCTTCAAAAATGCTTAAAAAATATAAATACATTTTTAAAAAATTATTTTATTCTATTATTTTTATTTTTTAGACTTGCGAAGCTCTGAACCCGCGAACGTGGAACCACAAGGTAGCGACGCCCTTTCAAAAATGCTTAAAAAAAAAAAAATATATATATATATATATATAGGTGTGAATGAGCGAATGAGTTGTCTGTCCCTGTGTGCCCTGCGATTGGCTGGCAACCAGTTCAGGGTGTCCCCTGCCCACTGCCCGATGATTGCTGGGATGGGCTCCAGCCCCCCCACCCTACTGAGGATAAGCGGTACGGCTAATGAGATGAGATGAGATTTATATATATATATATATATATGTATATATATATATATATATATATATATATATATATATATATATATATATATATATATATATATATATATTTATTTATTTATTTATTTTTATTATTTTATTTTATTATTATTTTTTAGACCTGCGAAGCTCTGAACCTGCGAACGTGGAACCACGAAGTAGCGACGCCCCTTCAAAAATGCTTAAAAAAATTAAATAAATATAAATATATATATATATATATATATTTTTTATTTTTTTTATCATTTTATTTTATTATTATTATTTTTTAGACCTGCGAAACTCTGAACCCGCGAACGTGGAAACTCGAAGTAGCAACGCCCCTTCAAAAATGCTTAGATAAATAAATAAATAATTAAAAAAAAAAAAAAATCTTTTTATTTTATTGTTATTATTTTTTAGACCTGCGAAGCTCTGAACCCTCGAACGTGGAAACACGAAGTAGCGACGCCCCTTACAAAATGCTTCCAAAAAAATAAAAATAAATAAATAAATAAATTCTTTTTTAAATCATTTCATTTTATTATTATTATCATTTTTATTATTTTTAGACCTGCGAAGCGCTGGGAAAAAAAAAAAAAAAAAAAAAAATGCAGATCATTTCTGAACCCGCGAACACTGAACCATGAAGTAGCAACGCCCCTTCAAAAATGCTTAAAAAAAATATAAATAAATAAATATATATTTTTTTAAATTATTTGATTTTATTATTATTATTTTTCAGGCCCGCGAAGCTCTGAACCCGCAAACGTCGAAGTGCGAAGTAGCGAGGTCCCACTGTAGTCTGTACAGCCCTTTGAGACTTCTTGTGATTAAGGGCTGCACAAAAAAACATGACTTAATTTGACAAATTGTCCATTTTTTCCAGTAGGAAGGAGTAAAACCAGCACCAATAAAAATAACTTTTTTATTTTTGTTGACTTTGATGACTAAAATAAAGTCGCTATTTTTAAAAAAATTTTTTATCATTGCTTTGGATTTTCAGGGAATTTGTGTTGTTGTTCGACTTTATATTTGTTCAGTGTGGAAAAACGTAAATTTGTTTTGTATTTTACATAGTTTTTGTAGATCTGTGAATATTTGTATTTCAGGGTTTTTTCAGGGATTACCTGCAAAACATATACAATTACTAATAACTAAATAATTTGGCGCATAAATGGTTATTTTTATTAATAAAATATCAATAAAAAAGCAGAAATCTGGGGAGAAATTTGGGAGATTATTATTGTTTTTTAAATAGAGCTGTCCTCTTGGGTGCAACCATTAAGGGGCGGTGACACTTCACATCACAACGCCATATTGATAAGTCACTCGAGCTGTGTTAGGCGTGGGGGCGTGTTAGCGTCATTTTCACGCACTTTTGGAAAAAAAAATATCCTCATTTATTGTGTGGTCTATAGAGTCCGATTGTTCACATTGCACGTAGCAAAGTAGCATGAACCGACTCTTCTCTCTTTGGATGAGCAAGTGACAAGAGAAATAAAAACCCACAGTATTTTTTAGTTCATACCGTTTATTGTTGTTGTAAAGTTTTGGGTACCAGATACATGCAGGGAATTGTCAGAAAATTAGAACATTGTGAAAGTTACTTATTTCCAGTTATGCAATAACAAATTCTATCCTTTGTGATTATGGCAGACACTCAAATAGCATATCTCAAAATATAAGAATATCATGAAAAAGTATATTGCTAGGGCCTGGAATCGGGAACCTTTTTGACCCAAGAGCCACTAAACATGACTATCTGAGACTAGAATGTTTTCTCTGAGCCACATGCACTTATGAAAAGAGCCATATCTGGCCCGTAAGTCATAGGTTCCCAACCCCAGCGCTATGCCATTCAACTAAAGCAATGTTAAAATGAAAAAAGCTTTTAATATTTCGGTTGATTGAAAAATAATTTAAAATGTTAGACTTTAAAAAAAAACAATTGCATTACAGTAAATTAGAAACTTTATCACAACACTTCAATTTGAGTCAGTCCTGCATAGTAGAAAACATAACTTGTAATGTTTTTTCCATTTCAGATGTTTGGTAAGCAGCATTTTTACCCTTCTTAATTGCCTTTTCTCAAAGCTGGTGTATTTGTGTAACGTGTAAAAGTGCCATCTTTCATTGGCTGTCAGCTAGTAATGTGCCTGAGTTTGAACAGGAGGAGATAGCAGCTTTTAATCTCTTCTGACTGACAAAAAACAATTTCAAACAAAAGCTTAAGTAGCGGGCTTGTTAAATTTGAGAAGTTAATAATGATGATAACAGGTGAGAGCAACAAGACAAATCTGACAAATTGCTCATCCCGTGTGCTTGTGATGCTTCTCGTACCCTAATGCATTGTTTGTACTGGTACCTGCAAAGAAAAGGATCAGGTCAATCTTTTCTGAAAGTCCATATGAAATGTGTACGTTTTTGTGTCATAATACCCAGAGGTGGGTAGTAACCAGTTACATTTATTTGAGTAAGTTTTGGAACATTTTGTACTCTGAGGAGTATTTTTAAATCACTCTACTTTTTACTTTTGTTTGGGTAGATTTTGAAGAAGAAACTGTACTCTTACTCTGCTATATTAGGCTACATTGAAGCTATTACTTAAACCCCCTCCACCGCATTTGTCTCTGATAAGGCACATTATTTATTTATTTTATTTAGATTTGACCAGTGACCCAAACAACTTCCAGATTCTGAGCAGGGTTATGAATCTTTTGTTCATGTTTTTGACAGACGCTCATTAAGTACGTTTTCAATTCACAACTATTTACAGTATCTACATATTTATTCTTGATAGTACCATTTTATTGATTTTTTAACGTATTTGGGGAACTTATTTAAAATTATATGGAACTTATTTCAAAACATTTATTCCTTTATTTTTGAATGTATCATTCTATCTATCTATCCATCCAATTATTTATTCTTTTAAATACATTAATAATTCAAATATAGTTATAAAATACTAAAATATAAATACAAAAAAGAGCCTTTAATAGGTGACAAAAGCAAAAGGATGTAGCGTCATCGCCACGAGGTTTGAATTTCAACAAACATATAAACATATAAAAGCCAAAAGTGATGAATATACATACAGTACATATATATATATATATATATACATATATATATACATCTCATCTCATTAGCTACACCGCTTATCCTCAGTAGGGTTGCGGGGGTGCTGGAGCCCATCCCAGCAATCATCGGGCAGTGGGCAGGGGACACCCTCAACTGCTTGCCAGCCAATCGCAGGGGACACAGGGACAAATAACTCACTGGCTCATTCACACCTAGGGACAATTTGGACCGGCCAATTCACCTGAAATGCATGTTTTTGGAATGTGGGAGGAAACCGGAGTGCCCGGAGGAAACCCACGCAAGCACGGGGAGAACATACAAACTCCGCACAGGAAGTCTGGAGCTGGATTTGAACCCACGCAGGAGGTTCCCAAGACATGAACTGTGCCGCACATGCGCTAACCACTGCGCTGCCGTGCTGCCCATATATATATATATATATATATATATATATATATATATATATATATATATATATATATATATATATATATATATATATATATATATATATATTTATATATATATATATATATATATATATATATATATATATTACACACAGGCTTGGGGAGTAACAGAATACATGAAACGGCGTTACGTAATTTGGATACCAAAAAAAAATGTAAATGTATATCGCTACAGTTACAGAAAAAAAGACGTAATCAAATTACAGGTACATTTAGTAAAAATAAGGATTCTTTTGCAGGATTACAATTTTATTTATAAGTATATTTATATAAACATAATGCGCCAATACACGAATTGTGCCTATCATCATTTCATTATCCTGTCACAGACACTGGAGAGATCGAGAGAGATAGGGGTCACGCACGACGTGCTCGCGCCGCTACAACACTTCATGAGACTCACGGCACCGAGAGAATCTTAGCAGTTGCTGGCATGGCTTCCAATAGAAAGAATGCCTTTATTGGGTGGAAATGTCGTCATTATTTTGTTCATCGAGCTGAAAAGGGCAACAACAACACCGTGCAGTGCAAGTCATGCCTTCGAGCTGTGAAACTGCTGTCATCGTCCAAGGACTCCACTTCTAATTTGAAGAAACATTTACAGGTAAGACCGCTATTATTAGTTAACTTTAGTTAGCTAGCGTACCTGCTGATACTGCGACAACTACTACCTCTGGAAAATATTCTCCGGCTATATTTTCAGTGCTTTGTCAAACAATAGCTCTGGTTTGCTGGTAATTAAAGTCTGTCCCATATTCCCACATGTCGATGTGTCCTTGAGCAAGACACTTAATTACTTAATTACTCCAATACCAAATATGCTAATAAAAGACAAAATAAACTAAATATGAATAAAATGATGACTCACAACACGTGGTAAGCTTTGTCTCCTGGCTTTGATCTCTTTGATCTCTGGCAGAACTAACATAAAATGCGACAGAAACAAAATGAAAATAAATCCAAACAGCTTGCCAACATCATTTTTGCCGTTCCATGTATTCCGTTACTCCCCAAGCCTGCACAAAATGTAGTAATTTTATTCATATTTAGTTTATGTTGTATTTTATTAGCATATTTGGTATTGGAGTAATCCAAAAGTAATTGAAAGTAATCAAGTTAAAGTAACCCTACCCCAAAATTGTCAGTAGATAACTTTGGGATATGTCAGTAGTACCTCTTTTCCTTGGGAATTCTTTCACCCACTACCATTGTGACTAACAATACAAAACTTTGTGATCTTTGAGGTATTATTATTGTCAGTGTTATGAGTAACGGAATAGATTAAGCATTATATATATGTATATATAGTGTGCATATATACGTCTATAAAATGTATATTACAATTGTTTAATTTTGTATTTGTGTTGTTGCAGAGGAGGCATCCAAGACAGTTGCATCAGACCAAGGAGGACACCATTCAATCTGAGATGAAATGACAGCCTAGTCAATCTGAAGATGGCCAAGAGGCCTGGCATCCTCCCTTCAAACAAGTAAAACTTGAACTTGGACACAACACATCCCAGAGTGCTGTCAGTAGATTGATATTTGACTTTGTGATTGATGACGTTCAACCTTTTCTCCTTAGTTGAGCAGCCTTCATTCAAAAAGCTCATAGAGGGAATCAGCGGTGGCAAAATCATGTGCAGAATCTGCAGGTAAATTGTATCCGTTTTTATACTCATTATTGTTCTTATTTTTATTTTTTCATATATATTAAAAAGGATGATGTTTGTTAAAATTCAGACTACAGAAAAATATGTTGAATTCATTGTAAACGTTAAAAATCCACTATACGATCTCTTGTTAAAAGTATCTTGTTAAAATGGATGTAAAAAATGTATTGTGATATTCTAAAATGTATTTTATGTAAAGCCCTTTGAGACTCTTTGTGATTAAGGGCTATACAAATAAAAATAACTTGACTTGACTAGTGCAGCGTATAGAGAGGGAATTAGCTGCCATGAAAGAAAACTTGACTGCCACACTTAAAGTGTCATATGTCTGCACAACAGCAGTCTTGTGGACTGCACACAACAGAAGCTTTTTTGGTATCACATGCCACCGGATTGAGGATACTCTTGAGACACAAGTGAAGGGACGGCATACTTTTGATGTCCTTGCAGCAAAAAGCAGTGAAATACATGCAGACTATAAGTTGCAGCACAAAGTAAGGGCCACAGTTACAGACAATGGGAGTAACTTTGTTAAGGCTTTCCGATCATTTGAAACAAGTGAGGGGGCAGCACCAGATGATTTGGATGATGGAATTAGGTTCTTGGATATGGAGGTGGAGATAGATGAAGAACTTCATTTCTTCCTCCCTTAACTTGATTGCCACCAATGAGGTGGATAAAGCAGCATCAAAAGGGCCGGCTCTCGGAAAGTGTATTGAAGTGCAATGGGAAAGTGTGCTTCTATATGGAACAAAGCACATCGATCATCAGCAGCGGCAGAAGTTGTGCAGGATATCGCCAGTATGAGAGTTACGGTTCCATGTGCCACAAGGTGGAGCTCTGAATATATGGCCATTACCAAACTGACTGAATTTACAGAAGATCAGCTGGGAGACATCTGCTCAAGACTCTGTGTGACCAGGCTGAACCCTCATGAGATGACTTTTCTCAGGGAATATGTAGCTGTCTTACAGCCACTTGCTCAATCCATTGATCTTCTACAGGGGGAGAAAAAGTGCTATCTGGGGTTCCTCATTCCAACAATCTCAAGCCTCAAATCTAAGCTCTCTGAGAAGGAGCCACAAGTGATGTACACAGCACACATAATTACTGATCATTGATGCAATTGATAATCGCTTTGGTGCCATGCTAAGCAAAAATGGCTACAACTACCATGCCTAAATTCCGCATGTGTTGGCTTCCTGTTGAGAAGAAAGAGGATATGTGCAAAACAATGGTTCAGGAGGCAAGCTCTTTGGAAAATTGGAAATCTCCTGCAGCTGCAACAAACACCATCTCTGACACTGATGGATCAGATGAAGATTTTTTTGTGTTTGGGAAGAAAAACAGGACTGACAAGAGCACAGCAGAGGAAGAGGTTACTTGATGATACTGTTAAGACTATGGACTCCCTGAATGCATTTCCTTTGGTTAAGCAGCTCTTCATGAAGTACAATACTACGCTGCCTTCCAGTGCTCCAGTTGAACGCCTTTTCAGTTATGGTGGAAATATACTTACCTCATCTCGTAGTAGAATGTCTGATGACCACATGGAGCAAGTCCTCCTCCTTTGTTATAACAGAAAGTTTTGCCCAAAGCTCAGTTTTGATTGAATATAAGACTACAGTTGCGCTGCACATTTCCAGTCTCAGGATTTTACAAATGGTTCCTACTTCCTACACACTAGTTCTGCAAATGTATAAGCAGCAAATGTTCTTTTTGCCTTGCTTTATGTTCTTAAAAGTGTAGTACCTTACATTCATTTTGATTGTCCTTTTATTTTATTTTTTAAAAATTCAGAAAGCACACCTGATTCGTTAAACATGGTGCGAGGGACTTAAGTATGAGAATTTGGTGTTCACTACATAAGAAGTATACTTTATTTCTGTTTAGAGTTGTGTATTTTGGGTGCCCTTAATCTATATAGTAAACTTTAAAAGAGCACTTAAGGTTTTGTTAACCGACTATTTCCATTTGGAATTTTGCTTTAGGTCCATACTTGGATTCATATTTCATCTACCTACGTGCTGTGTTTACTTAATGGTGTGAGTGCTAGATGAAAGACTAAAGTAATATTTTTGTGTTCACTGTACAAGGAGCAGACTTTATTTCTATTTTGTATATTGTGCTGTAAGCCTACACTTTTAATTTAAACTCAAAAGCACCTGCCTGAATCTACATTATGGTAATATCTTTCACTTGCTTGGATTTTTTTTGTTGAAAATATAGAAAGTGAACACTTTGTGTGTTTAAAACAATATTGGGCTCTTAATGTGCTCTTAATTCATAATGTGAACTAAAACAGAGCGTATTTTGGCTGCAATGTGAAAGAGAAAGTTTTTTTTTTTTGCTTAATAAACTATTCTATGTGGTTAAGATTTGAGCATTTTCTTTGTAGGACTACAAGCAACTACCTGACCTTGGTTTCCTCTATTTCTTTTTCAAGGTTACACTGTTGATTTGTCTTACACAAAATTTAGTAATTTTATTTATATTTAGTTTATTTTTTTCTTTTATTAGCATATTTTGTATTGGAGTAATCCAAAAGTAATTGAGAGTAATCTTGGATTACGTTACTGACTACATTTTCCCACAGGTAACTAGTGACTGTATCGGAATACATTTTTAAAGTAGCCCTCCCAACCCTGTATATATATATATATATATATATATATATATATATATATATATATATATATATATATATATATATATGTATAAAGCAAAGTAATTTTTTACTTTTACTCAAGTAATTATTTGGATGACTTCTTTTTACTTCTACTTGGGTCATATTATTCTGAAGAATTGTTGGCTAATCTACCCACCTCTGATAGTGCCTCACTTACCTAAGTAGTCCTTGTAGTCCTTAAAAAGCTTATGCCTGAGACTCCTTCCATCTTATAGAAAGAACAGACAAAACAGAATTTTAATAAAAGTAGGCATACCTTAAGTATTAGAACAAGAAAAATGTTTGGCAACATAGTCCTGCATTTGTGGAACTAAAATTCAGAGTAAAATTATTGTTTAAAAAGCCATTACAGTAATCCTTCATTTTTCACAAGCGCCGCGTAATAGTCAAAACATGCAAACTAAGCACCTTTATTTATTTCTTTTTGATTTACTTGATTAATTTATTTAGTACTGTACTCCAGAAAAAAAATTAACGTGTACGTATCTGTTAAGCAGATAAAACTAATGTACTTTAATGTAAAGCGCTTTGTCTGGTCTTCAGTGACTTGAAAAGCGCTATATTAATGCAGATATTTACCATTGACAAATTATAATTCTAAAATAATATTGTCGTTTTATTACACAACTGTATCAACCCTTGGATGCATGACCTACCAGTACATACACTCTTCCATAAGTGGGGTAAAAAATTAGTGAGGAAAAAAAAACATGAACGGCATCATGTCATAAGCATACTCTATGAGGAACACTTAGAATATGACAATATTACAACTTTTTTATTTTTACAAATTTTGAAGAATAACAACCCATGTTATCATATTAGACCCCACCTATGCATCCTTTCCTGCTATCGTGTGGATATTATGGAAAACGGCAAATTCGGCAACCCAAAACATATTGCAACAAATATAAGCAAAGATGAAAACGAAATGGATGGCCCTATCAGCCACAGCAAGACAAGTTAATCGTTCCAAATCTGTGATTTCAAGAATATTGAATCCTTATAAAACTACAAACTGATAGACTGAGCTTTGCTGAGGAGCATATCTTGCGGACACATGCGAACTGGTCCAGAGTCCTTTTTAGGGATGAAAGCAAATTTAATTGATTCGGGACTGATGGATGTTTGGCCTCACATTGGAGAAAGAATAAACTAAACCCAAGGTGTGTAAAAAAAGGTCTGTGAAAGGTGGAGGAGGAAGTATCATGGTTTGGGGCACGTTTTGTATGAGTTGGGCTACTTGTACAGCTAAACGGCCAAGTGAATGGAAATGTGTATCAAAACCTTTTTCAGCACATAGTTCCTTACTTGTGTTCGTTGCCCAATCATCCTGCAGTCTTCAGGCAGGACAATGCCCCATGTCACACAGCAAAACAGGTAAAGCATTTTCTTGAAGGTGAAAACATTGAAATAATGGCCTGCCCTGCCCAGGGTCCTGATCTTAACCCAATAGAATACCTCTGGAAAATTCTTGGTGACAATGGTATGGTCAAGAACCCACTACAATCACCGAACTGTGGAAGAGGCTGGAAGAAGAATGGACCAAAATCACACCAAAGCATTTTGAGAGATTAGTGCTATCACGTGGCTGTAGATGTGCCAATTTCATTAATAGCAGAGGCCTGTACACCTTTTATTAATTGCTGACTGGTGAAACCCTCAATTTTTCTTCTCATGCCAAAGTCATTCTTGTTCTCTCATTTTGATCAGTGCGTTTTCTGAAAAATGTTATTTACGGTAACATGCTTTTATTCATCTTGTGAGAAACGTAGTACCATGATATAGACACAATAAAATGTAATTTAACTGTGAACCAGTGAAGATTGTATTATTTAAAAATGAAGATTTTATCTGATTTTGATCTCCTGTGTATTTCAAACAAAGAGGGCATCAAAAAGTACATGTTAGTTGTACCAGAGTTGGCCCGCTGCTTGATACATTGTCCCCGATTAGGGATGCCGGCAGCAGGGTTTCCTGGGTTGATGATGTGGCACTCATAGCCAGTGGGGCAGTGCAGAGGCTCGTCGCCATCCTCTGTTGTACTGCATGCCTCAGCTGCTCATATGAAATACAGAAATGGCCGTTAATCTTAAATGCATGCACATCAGTGGTGTCACCACACATAACCCCCGAAGGGGAATATCAAATGCACGGGGGGATGCAAAACTATTATCATTATTATATTATTGGCACACGTTAAACATAACCAACAGCACATCCAGCAACAGCTTCATTGTTTTAAACCAGAGGTCAGCAACCTTTTCGGTGTGGAGTGCCACTTTGGCAGGCATTTTACCTGCCAAAATCTGACTCCCCTGCTAATATGGACCCTGTTTGAGATATAGACTTGTGACTTCTAGGGTAACCTCCTGTGACATAAATATTTCAGCACAGTGATTTTGAAGAGTTTCAGAACGTTTCTCATAATATTACTATTATTAATAACAATAATGGTAGCAATAAAACGAACTAGATTTGTCGAACACCTATTCAGTAACACATCACAAAGTGGAGGTATTCCTCTGTAGTTGGATCCCAAAGCCCAAAAAACATAGTAGGTTTAAAGTGTGTCTTACTTTGCAAACAGTATAGGCAGGGAAGTCCAATTTTAAATGAAAAAAACAACAACGATTTGTTTACACCGCGGGATCCAATGGAACCAGGGTTTCAGTCATAATAAAATAAATTACATATGGCTATTATAGTACATCAAATAAAGGCTATTTGTGTACAATTAGTTGTGATCGTGGATATCATAGCGTACATTGATTAGTCTCCGGTGTTGGTGACTTTTTCTTCCGCGTTAACAAACGCATTTTGTAGAATACGATCGCGCTTTATTGTTTTAATAAACGCGTGATATAGACTCCGACCACTTAATTGTTTTAATTATCTCGCTTTATTGTTTTAATAAACTTATTATATAGAATGCGATCGCTTTTGTCGGAAGCGCAAATGAATGTGCGTTCACCCAGGGGGGGGGGATTTTTTTAATGAATCCGCCTTTTCAGACTCGTCCTTGAATTCATGTTCATATTTTGTCTCGTAATGACGTTTAACACTTGACGTGCAAGGTACAACAATCGCGAGGCATAATGCACAAACAGCACAGTCATTTTTTGCTCAAAGCCCTTCATCTGTCCACGCTGACTGGAAAGAACGAGATTTTTCCACTCGAGGAGCCCTCATGATTTGGCTGTCGTGATTCGTTCATTTATCGAGCGCCGGTGTTTCTGTGGGAGGTTTAAAACAGATCTCTCCTCCTCTGCGAGACACCGCGCAGACATACGCTCACCGTAAAGCCGCTAAACAATGAAAGCGCGCAATGAAAATGTCTAAATTTCAGGTAAAAATGCGCATTTAAAAAAAAAAATCATTGTTACATTGCCGTATGCTCGCATGCCACCGGTTAACCCCTCGCGTGCTAGCAATGGCACGCGTGCCATCGGTTGCCGACCCCTGTTTTAAATAGTAGACAGCCTCCAGCTCCATTCCAGACACTTTTTTTCCTCTTGTGATTGCTCAATATGCATTTTAAATAGATTCTGTGTTGTTGACTTTACATTTGCTGAGTATTTTATCTTATTTCATCTGTAAGCATTTTAACGTATGTTTCCAGTGTTTTTCAGGAATGTGTGCCACGAATAGCTCTTTTGAAAATGGTAAAGATTAGTTTTATATTTTGTAGTTTATTCGTTGTTGAACTGAAATCAATTTTTTAATTGACATTTTGTTGTGTCACGCAGGGATTCCAATGTCTTTACTTTCAAGTTGCTTAGTTTAAAAAGGTTCCAAGTTTAAATACGTTAAAAGTTCGCTGGATTGTGAAAAAATAAATGCTATTATAATTTAGTAGAATAATAGATTAAAAAAACATTAATGAATCTTATGCATAATATAACATTATAATTGGTAATATACTGGTAAAAGGAACCGCCAAAAACCTCTTTTTTCTCATTGATGTTGTAGCTTTTTCTTACCCATTTTTCCTGTTTCCCCCCGTTTTTTAATTATTATTATTATATTTTTCTTTATTGCTGATTTTTTCCCATCTTCTTTGTTTCCTGTTTTTTTTCCTTATTTTCCCATTTAATTTTTTTCTTCTTTTGTTTTTTTTAGGCTTTGGTGACATCCAGTGGACATATTTAAAACGGCAAGTCATTGTTTGAAGCGATGCACCTCATTTTTCTCTTGTGCTTCACTCAGCACTGACTTGTGGGTCACATAGGAAAAAGTAGTGGAATACGTTTAGCTTGTGGGTCATGAGTTTAACACATCATCTATAACAGGTTCATCACTGTACTTACCCTGCAGTACTTCCTCAGGACCGTCTAGTAGCCAGCCGTTACCCCCCAACCAACGAGGCTTGGGCTGCACCAGCCAGTCCAGGACTACTCGAGACAACAAAAAACGGTTTCAGTCATCAGTCAATGGTTTTACTGGTTGGCTCGGGGGTCGGCAAACCGCGGCTCTTTAGCCCCGCAGGGTGGCTCCCTGGTGCTTTTTCAAAAATGTTTACGAATTGTAAAAGATGGGGGAGGGAAATATGCGGGGGCATCATGGTAGAAAAAAATACTACCTGACTCGTAGAATAAAGAGAGAAAAAGAGAGACAAATAGAGAAAAATAAAAAGAGAGGCATAAAAAGAGAGAAAGAATAAAGAGCTAGAGAAGAGAGAGAGACATACAAAAAGAAAGACAGTGATATAAAGAAAGAAAGAAAGAAGAAGAAGAAGAGGGACAAAAGTAGAGGATGATAGAGAAGTAAATAAATAAACAAGGAAAGAAAGAAAAATGAAAGACAGCAGGTGACAATGAGGTACAGAGTATATATGTATAGAGAGAGAGAGAGAAAAGGGGAAAGAAAAAAAGTCAAGAGAAAAAAGAGAGCGCCTTCAAGAGGTAGAGAAAAATAACAAAAAGAGAGGCATAAAAAGAGAAAAAGAATAAAGAGCTAGAGAAGACAGACAGACATACAAAACAAAAAAGAGACAGTTATATAAAGAAAGAAAGGGACAGAAGTAAAGGTAGATAGAGAAAGAAAGAAAGACCCCTGGGGTAGCTGCACAGACCTGGTGGAGGCTGGACCGACTCCAGGCAGGCATAGATGCATCCATTGTAGCAGCAGCGCTTGTGGTGCTCACATTCTGAGTCTGAGCGGCATCCTGGCACCTCACAGGCCCTCTCTGGAAGCATCTGAGGGGGTGGTGGACAGCGGTCATTCTTCTGTGTGGACTGAAGATGGTTGGGGTTCTCGTAGTCCTGGTAGACCAGAAAATTGGAAACAGAAGAAGAAAAAAGGAAATAATGGTTGTTTTCAGTGCTAGATACAAAGCTACAAAGATAGCTAGCAAAAAAAAAACTTTTTTGCTCATCTGATTTATAAAACCAATCAATTGGAATATAGTTTGTTGTATTATCTTTAAAATAAAGCAATAAAAATAGCCTCAGTTCAACCAATAAATTAACCAGATGCACCACTAGGCCCCTGTGGAAAGCAGACAACTTTTTGGTTACTCGACCACTAGAGGGCATCAAAAGATGCGGTTGATGTGTTGCAGTGGGCTGGATTCAGTACAGACTGTACGCCGCCTTCTAAATGTCTTGACCTGAATCTTGAAGGTAGTTTACAGTTGGATCACACGCAGGCACACATACTGAGAATCAGGGGAGTAATCCGCCCGTTTTGGGGGCTGCTTAAGCCACCCCAAGAACTTTGAAATAAAGGACAGGATACGCCTAAATATGATGGAAAAAAGGCTAGATAAAAAAATAAGACCGTAAAAAAAAAATGTGAACAAGGCAGCTTCGGAAATACTCCACTGCCTTGAAATGGTTCAGTCCGTTTAATTTCTAGCACTGCTTTTGCGCCAACTGCCCTCTCCCCTTCTGGAATTATAAAGTGTTAAAAAGAATGCATCGTTGTCTAATGAGTTCCATGCTTCTTCTTTATGTGCATGTGTACTCTATAAGAAATAAATTAGTAAAAACTGGGCACGGTGTAGTAATAGTGGCTCTGCTAACCAGAAATTGCAATGTGATGTTCACAAAGGGGAAGTGACACTCCTGAATAGTGTTGAATGATCCTAAATCACTTAATTATGTCAAATTCAACCACTAGCCGGCACTGAATTGTCTAGAGCGAACGAAAACCAGTGTCAAATAAGCACAGAGTAGCAACAAGATTCCAGACAAAAACGTTTTTTTTTTCATTTATTGAATGAAGTTTTTTTTGTACCAATAGGAGGCACTAAATATTAAATATAATGAAAATGAACAGAAAGTTGTCCACTCAACCTAGAGACAGGCTAGTTTTCACTTCACACACCTTGGCAGCTCTACAAACATCAATTTTCCGGTCGCCCCAGAGGGCAGATTTGCACGCAGCCAGGAATGCAGCCACTGTTCCTGACATCTGCTCTTGTGTGCTAACGTGATGGAATGTGCATCACAGCCATTGTCTCTGTGGTTTAAAGTAGTGAAAACTCGAAAACTCCGTCATTTAAGGCTAGCATTCCTTTCTAGGGATAGGCCATAGTTTGCAAAAATCCATTTTTGTTGTCACTGCATTGGAAAAACCTCATAAATGGCTTTCTTGCAAAGGAGAAACCGACCAATTACTTTGTACCTTTGTATAATGACAATAAAGACTATTCATTCAACAACAATTCTGTGTTTTAATTTGTAGATCTATAGTTGTTTTTTTTGTTACAGTCGTATACTCTCAGTCGGTAATCTCAAGGTAAGTTTGACCCTATGTGGTCTGTGCAGCCCTTGAGACTCCTTGTGATCAAGGGCTATACAAATAAACATGATTTGACAATTGTTTTCGGCTGTAATGTCTTGCTTTTAAGTATAACTTTGTTTACCTAAGTCTGGTTTCCACCAAAACTGCATGTAGCACAAGTCGACCGGGGCTGGATAAGAGCTTAAAGACTTAGTATCTTGTATCCGATCAATTCCCAGTCCTCCTGCAAAAATCTCTGACGAAATCCAAAATGTTTCCTTCCTGTTTGAATTGATGGGGACGTTTTTTGCACTTAACACACCAGATCATCTCCATTCTACTCAAATTTCACCAAATTTTAAATTGTAAATCCAAAAGTCCCATCACGCCAAATAGAAGCCATGAAAGCACCTCCTTGCCCTTTTAGATGTTGTTTTACTTAACCCTCGTGTTGTGCTCATTTTCCGTGTACACCCTGTGGCAAAATGACCCGTCGTCACCTAACTCCCAATATATGCTTATATGGTTACATTTTAAACCCTTAACGTTCCTGTAAATGTCACCTAAAATCCCAAATCCAAGACATACCCAAAGTAAATTAAATGGTGTTCTTGAACCGTTTAGAGAATATGGGCGTTTTGGTCTTTTTTTACTGGTAACACACTGAACCGCGATTGACCTGGATGGATAGTGTGATGAGTGCACTGCAGGAAAGAGGTCTAAATATAATGGAAGCTAAAGCACTTGTTGGTGATAGGAAGGAGTGGAGAGGTGTTGTGAAAGGATAGTGGGATTGTGGGCGCGTTCTAAAGGATGGGCTGGGCACCCGAATGATGCGGCAGGGGTAAACCAGTGAAAGCTGTTGGGCCCTGCTGTTGAACAGAAGAGTGTGTTGTGTCACCCTGACCCGAGTGACACAGACACTTTCTTGTGTCCCGTTTCATCTGGAGGGACGAAAGCATGACCAACTTAGGTGCCGAGGTGCCTAACTTGTTTGGGTGTTTGGGCATTTGGGTTGGCCATGGTCCAAAAATGTTTTTGTGTGTGTTTGTTTTTTTTTCCCCCCTTTAATTTCCCTTGTTTTTGTATGTTTGTCTTGCTGTCGGTCATCCCTCTTGAGGGGTATATAACCAAGGTAGATAGATAGATAGATAGATAGATAGATAGATAGATAGATAACACACTGAAGTTTTTATCCCAAACTAAATGGTCCCTGCAAATGCTACTAACATTGAGTCAGTCATGTAGTTAGAACACACAGAAATAGAAGTTTTGTATTCTCGCTTGAATTTTTTTGTAATCACATGCTTGCAGATGGGAAAAGAGCATGAAGCCTTAACTGGTCCGTAGTCAAATTTGATCACTATCCGAATAATGAAACATTGTATTTGACACTTTTTTGTAAAGGTACGTCAAAGCTTTTCCAAAACCTACCGCTCTAAAACCTTTGCAACCATGTATTTTACTTTGGCCTGTTTTTAGAGTGTACATATTTGACTTCTTTTTCCAGAAGTCAATCATCTTTTGTTCACATTCTGCAAGCGGTAGCCAGTGGTGTGTTATGTCTGCATTATGTGCATGCATGTGTATGATGTGCAGGCAATTTCAAAGAAGCACTCTTTGAGGCGGAAGCCATTTAATCTTTACAGCACACAAAAGCATTTCTGACTAGTAGATCACGATAGATTTATGTTCCCACTTTTTGTTGTTTTCCTCACAACTTCTTCATCTGATAGACAGTCTCTTTCCCTCACAGTCGGCGATGGTTAACTGCTGTCGACCTTTCAAGTTCAGATAAGGGGATGGAAACGTGGGTTCTCAAGCACCCCCAAATTCACCCACAAAATTATAGCATTTTAAAAGCTCTCTTTTCCTTAATGAAAATATGATGTAAACTTCTAGATCCATAAAAAAATGTAAGAAAGTAAAACAAATCAAAAAATGTGAATCACACAGCGTCGGAAATACTCCACTACCTTGAAATGGTTCAGTCCATTTCCAGTACCATTCTTGCTTCCCTCCCCGCTCCTCTTTCGCACAGCTAGTTTGACTTGTAGCATCGTGCCGGAGTCTATGGAGGCTCCAGTGTATTCTGATGAGAGTATGTTAAACGGTGGTTATGTTGACTACAAACTATTTTAGCACCCAATACCATGACTTTAATCAACAAATATTCATCCTCATTTTAACTCTATTAAATCGAATGTGTCAAGAGATGTCGGACAGACACAAATGCAGGACGCAAGGAGACGTAACAGGAGATTACTTTGCAGGATTACAATTTTATACAAAAGTATTTTTATGTTGCACACTTCAGGGAACAATGATGAATTCCGGTGTGCATTGGTTTTAACTTTTTGTTCCATACCTGGTTCACATTATCTTTGTTTTCAAGACTTTATACTGACTGCTCGGGCAGCTCACTGCGTCGGGTCATTGCCATTGTGATCCTAGTTGCCATATTCATGTCACTTCTGCTGTCTTCCGCTATCATGTCAGGTTTGGATTTGTTTGTTTTTTTGTTTTGTGACCACATGTTTGTTTGTTACAAATAACACCCCTCTTTTTGAGCACACCTGCCTCTTTTCTGGATTCCCTGTGCTTGGGTCCAACCGCAAAACGTGACAAAACTGAATGTTATTTATGTATACTTGATTAAACCTACACAATTTAAAAAGTAAAACCTATTGGATGAAAAGGTCTCAGATAATTGACTGAGCCCTGAAGATAAATTCAAAAATAGTAACATTTCATTTTGCTTAATATACGAACCCCTTTCATCATTAGTTGAAATGCAGCAAGCATGTTTCTACAATTGGCCACAAGAGGGCAAGTGAAGACCAACCACACTTTAACATTTTTTTGGAATATCTGATAATGAATCGGACTTTGCGTTCATTTATATCTTACATGACAACTTTTGGTTTTCTCCATTCTCTAATATATTTTTTTCTTGCACCAACTAAAAACAATGTAATAATGAGATCAAATTGAATGCTTTTTCAGATCACACCTGTATTGCTGGTGATCTACGGGCTAGCTTTCACTGCCGTGACCCGGATTTGACTCCTGTTGCATTCGATGTAGTGTACTTTTGTCCGGCGATGCTTTTCGAAGGATCATTAGTTGCACAAATAAGGTAATATATTGTAAGTCATGGTGTAGTAACTGGCAGTAAGGCACATTTTCGAATTCCTGCCCAATTTTGGGTTTTTAGGCACGCATTACAGTCCGTAAAAAAATGGTAAACTCATGTTTTGCTCTGAGGCCCCACTCGTAAGGTAAATGGATAGAGAAAGAGAAGGAGATAAAGAGAGAAAAAAAGAGAGAAAGAGACTGAGAGCGTAAGTGAAAGAAAAGAGAGTGAGAGAGAAATAAGAAAGAATGACAGCAATAGAGAGAAATAGAGAATAGAGAGAAAGAGAGAGTGAGAGAGAAAGAGAGAGAGCAAGAAGATAAAGAGAGAGAGAAACAGAGATATAAGAAAGAGAAAAAGAGCAAGAGAAAGAGAAACAGGATAAAGAAAAAAGAAAGCGATAGAGAAATTGAGAAAGAGAGATGGGAGACACAAAGAGACTGAAAGAGATAAAAGAGAGAGAGTAAGATAGATAGAGACAGAAAGAGAGAGAAAGAGAAAAAAGAAAGAGAGATAAAAACAGAGAGAGGGAGAGAGAGAAAGTGATATAGAAAAAGAAAATGTGTGTGTGAGAGAGAGAAAGAGAACAGAAGAAAAATGAAAAAGAGAGGTAGAAAAAGACAGAGGGCAGAAAGAGAAAGAGAGCGCGAGATAGAGAGAACAAGATAAATAAAGAGAAACAGAAGGAGAGAAATAAAGAGATAGGAGAGAGAGAGGGAAGAGAGATAGCGATAAAAGAGATGGTGATATAGGGAAAGAAAGAGAGAAAAGAGAGACAGTGAAAAAAATAAAAAGATAAGAGAGGAGGGATAGAGATAGTTTGAGATAAAGAAGGAGAGAAAAAGAGAAAGTGTGTAAGATAAAGAGATGAAGAAAGAGAGATAGGGAAAAGAGACTGAAGAGAGAGAGGAGAAAAAAGAGAGAGAGAAAGAGACACTGAAGAGAGAGAGGAGAAAAAAGAGAGAGGGAAAGAGACACTGAAGACAGAGAGGAGAGAGAGGAGAGAGAGGAGACACTGAAGACAGAGAGGAGAGAGAGGAGAGAGAGAGAGAGAGAGAGAGAGAGAGAGAGAGAGAGAAAATGAAAGGCAGTGATATATCTTCAGTGATATGAAGATATAAATTGAGAAAAGAAACATAGAGGAAGAGAAAGAGAGAGATTACAATAATTGTGGCGGAATTTGTTAGGCAATTGATTTGGCAAATTTTATTCCTGATTTTTATGCGCTGGATAGCTTTTGTTGTGCACTGAGAGGGTCCGGCAATTGGCATTTGGGCACGCGCGTAGCTTAGAGGGAACGTTAACGGTGGCCTACGGAGAAGAAATATTAGAAAAGAGGTCAATGGATTCGAGCTAAATTGAGGGAAGAATGGAAACCCATAAATGATGTCAACTGCTGGGAAAGTAAGAACATTGGAGCGCAAGGAGATGACATGGCATCACGCCACAATGAACTTTTGATCACTCAGCCACACTCAACCCAGTTTACAAGCAAAAGCAGCCTCCGTTGCACACTAGCACTTGCATGCAAATGTTCTTTGCTGATTAGTGTGCTCACTAAAAATACAAAAGAATTCTGACTGTTTCCATTATGCTACACACTTCACTATGCGATCCAATTGCTTTGATTTCTCTGTCCGTTCTCAGAAAAAAAAAACACATTTTGTCCATTTTGCTCTGAGGCCCCACTCGTAGGTAAATGGATAGAGAAAGAGAAGGAGATAGGGACAGTGTGGATTGTGTAGCGCATCCTGGTGGTAAAAACAAACAAACAACATAATTCTTAAAGGTTGTGTATGTAACTTATACATATTATACTTCAGGGGCCGGACTAGTAGTTTAAGAGAAAGAGGGAAAGAATGATAGCGTGATTAATAGTGAGAGGGAGAGAGAGTAGGAAAATAAGATTGATTAAAAGAGCAATAGAGAGAGAGCTAGAGAGAGAGAGACAAAGAGAGAGATTAAGTGAGGAAAAAAGAGAGGGGGTGAAAGGTGGGAAAGCGAGAAAGAAAGAGAAAATGAGAGCGAAAGAGATAGGGAGAAAGAAAATAGAGAAAAAAAGAGATAGAAAAAAGAGAGAAAAAAGAGAAAGAAAGAGAGAAAAATACTACTACAGTTGCTTTGCGAGGGGTTCCTGGGTTGGGTGGACATATTGAAAACTGCAGCTCAATTCTCTCTTGCGCTCCTCAGTGTTGTTTTGCAGGTCGGATTAAAACCTTTTTGAACTGCACATGCCTTTCATTTTATATATTTGAGAAGATAAAATATTTTCTTGATTTGGGTTGCAGCTTGTCATTAGGGTGGATTAGTGGGTCTTTTAAATAATAAGCAAAAACGCATTGACTGTCATATAAACACGAATTTTAAGAATAAGTTTGCATTTGTTACATTTGCCATGAGCAAGGGAGCTGACATAATCGTCTGACATCTTGCTGCAATGGTTACCCACTGAATTAAAAAAGACGAAGCAAAACAATGAGAAGTAAAATGATGCGTATTGGTCATTTTGGGTCTCTGTGCTTATTAGCACTCCTTTTTAGTTTAACTTTTATCTTAAACAATATTGAGTAATTTTATTTACATTTAATTCATTTAGGCTTTTATTAGGATATTTGTTTTGAAGTAATCCAAGAGTAATGAAGTAATCCAGTGTTTTTCAAGCTTTTTGAGCCAGGGCACGTTTTTTTACATTGGAAACATTTCGCAGCACACCACAAATCAAATATTTTGTAAAATGAGACTGAACAGTATGTTTGATTACAATATAATTTATAATACCCCCTGTTTCTACAGCACAGACACTTGACAAAGTGCATTTTTAAAAGTAACCGTCTCAACTTTCCTAGTAACACGAGTGAGATGTACACAAAGACCGAATTTGCCGACCTCTCACCTTGGCATTTGCTTTCCAACAGAGCGGCCATTGTGCTGCATCAGCGCATGATGCCTTTCATCAACTTCCACAGGCAAACATAATAAACTGCAGCTACATTTCAAAAGGTCAAGGCTTACAAAACATATTTTTTTCGTCTCACCTTTTGAGTGAGTCCTCTTTTCTTCATTTGTCTACCATGGCTTCCTGTGGAGAGCAGCAACAAGGACAGAAAAAGTGCCAGAGATCCCAGCATGGTGCGTGCAAAGCTCCTGCACCTGAAATCCAACTTCTCCTTCCTCACTTTCCTCTCACGCTTGTCCAGTGAGCGAGCAAGCGAGAGACCCTCCGGCGCTCATACGCAACCCTGAGTTACACAAACACCCTCCGACAGGACTTGCCTTTATATCCACACAATGAAAAGTGCAGAGTAGACAGGGGGAACGGGAAAGTTGTGGGGAAAGTTAGGGGGGGAGAGAAATGTAAGCGGGAGATGAGAGGAATGGCAGCTGTCTGTGCATCAGACGCACTGCGAGCACATGTCTAGAGAAGAGGGCCCCACACCAACCTCCTCCTTGCCCTTAACTTTTATCCCCGCCCACATCTGGGGATCCTTACATGGAATTTCAAGTTGAGGAATTGGATGAAGTATTTCTTAACTCGTGTTGAATATTTCCAGCCCTCCTTTGGCATGCCAGCGCTGGCGATGAATTATGTGTGTTTGGCTGGGAAAGCAGCAGAGGGGTTTTTATATTCTCAAGTCTGAGAAGGAATGATACCTCGATTCTGGGAACTTGGCATATTTTATAACTTTTGCACTGAAGTTTTGCACTTTGTTTTGGCGTAAACTACAAATAGAAAGCTTGGCGTCACAAAAACAATGTTGTTTTCTGTGAAAAAGTTACACTTTTATTTATCAAAAAAGTTGTCGGTGGCCTGTGTTCTTTGTTCATATGAATCTCTTCCTTTTGTCGGCCAGTCTCAGAAATGACTTTGGCTTTGCCGCTCTGCCTTGAAAGCTAGCATCTCAATGTTGACAGTGGTGTTTTGTGGGTACTATTCAAAAAAGCTGCTAGTAAAGACTCTAATGTCCTCTTGCTTGACTTAGCCTCCAACTTCTCTTTTTACTCTCGGTTAGAGCCTGTTTGTGCTGTTCTCTGAAGGGAGTAGCACACACCTCTGTAGGATATCTGCAGTTTCTCGGCAATCTAGAACAAGGCTAGACCCTTTTCTGGCAATTCTGAAAGTTTAATCACAGCCACAATGTGACACTCCTGATACTCGCCCAACTCAAAAGAAGGTCGGTTTTATAGTTTCTCTAACTAACTAAACTTCTTTCAGCTGTGCTAACATTATTTATTGTACAACGGTTTTCTAATCACGAATTAGCCCTCTAATGAAATTATCAAACCCAATGTAATAGTAGAACACTGGAGTGCTGGTTGATGTAAATAGGCCTCTATACACTGTGGCAACCCAAGCTTCAACCCTAAAAAGCAGACTGTAGTAAGTTGGCTGATACAGTAAAACTCTGTTATTCCGGATTCAAATGGACCGGGAAAATTATCTGTATTATCCGAGTAAACGGATCAGCCATTGTCCGGTATTCTTAGACCCCTGACCTCCAAATGATCTCATCTCATCTCATTAGCTGTACTGCTTATCCTCATTAGGGTCGCGGGGGGGGGGGGCTGGAGCCCATCCCAGCCATCTCCGGGCAGTGGGCAGGGGACACCCTGAACTGGTTGCCAGCCAATCGCAGGGCACACGGGGACAGACAACTCACTCAGTCACACCTAGGGACAATTTGGGTACGGCCAATTCACCTAAAATGCATGTCTTTGGAATGTGGGAGGAAACCGGAATACCCGGAGGAAACCCACGCAAGCACGGGGAGAACATACAAACTCTGCAGAGTAAGGCCGGTAGCTGGATTTGAACCCACGCAGGAGGTTCCCACGACCTTAGAACTGTGCCGCACACGCGCTAACCACTGCGCCGCCGTGCTGCCGACCTCCAAATGATGTTTAGTACAAAATACATGAATAACTCATCTGGTTTCGATTGAACGTGAATTCACACGTTTGTATTCAAGCAGATAAAATGTGAATTTTAGCGTTTAAGAACAGGAGTCTGAGGCGGAGTAATACATGTAGGAGCTAACGGGGGTTTTAATGATATACCTCTTCAAAACAGGGCACAATAACAATAGCACAATGCCATCTCTCTAACCGGAAGAAGGGGCAGCGCAACTTCTTAACCTGTCTCACTGGAACTCTCTACTCAACAACAATGTTCCGTGTGTGAATTATGTAATCCAACTGCAGAATATTAATGAAACATAAATACTGCGTTTTTCAGAATATCTGACAATGTAAGAGGTTTCATGTGAAAACAAGCTGTGATATCGTTCTTTTTCATTCCAGTGTGATTGTTACAGTATTGTATGATCTTTAATTTTTTGTAACCTTATGTCAATTAATAAACTTTCTTTTTTTCCACCCCCAAAAAATTCTTTACGTGTCTTTTCGGAGTGTAAAACCTACCTGATGTATATATTGCATTGAAAAAACATTTGCAACTAAAATTGTCACTTGCCATGTTAATAATGTATAGGGCATATTTCTGATTAGTTTCATGTTATCTTCATTGAAAAAAACAGTGCTTTTCCTTCATTTGCATCTTTTTAGCGACCCCAAACTTAAGAGTAGAGTATGTGAGAAGCAAACCTCACTTTGACCCTCCTACCCCCTCCCCTTGTTACCTTCTCGGTGTCAAGGCGTGAAGGGGAGAAAGAATGCTAAGCCGACAAAAACCTCGTCATTATTAGTTTCATAGGAACAGGCTTCATGTCATGGGATGCCCGGCTACACTACACAAAAGAGTCCAGATGGAAGTGCAGGAAGGGCCTTACGCAAGCAACCTGCTTGAATGGTTCTTAGAGTGACAAGCGCACATACTGTAAGTGTGGGTGTACATGAGAATTTTTTCTGTAAAGATAAAAACATTTGGAAAAAGGAGTTGCTTTATGGCAGTGTGTCGTGGACCATGAGTGGGCCCTGAGACCTTGTCCAGCGCACCACAAGAAATTCTCTAATTAGATTAATTGTTCCAAGAATATACATCACTTTACAGAAATAATTTCTAGGTGCAGCCATTGTGTGGAGGAGGTCATTTTTGGGAGGCTCATCATTGTGTTTCTCTGCTTTTCGCAGATGATGTGGTGTTATTGGCTTTAAGCTGTGCTCTTCAGGTCTTACTAGAGTGATTTACAGCAAAGTTTGAAAAGGCTGGGATGAAGATCAGCACTTCCATTTCAGAGACCATAGTTTTCAGCCAGAAAATGGTGGCATGCCCTTTACGGGTCAAGGATAAGATTCTGCCCCAAGCAAATAAGTTTAAGTATCTTGGGGTCTTGTTCATAACCAAGAGTAGGATGGAATCGGAAATTGAGGAGCTGAGACAAAAGGCAAAGTTCTTAATTTACCTGTCGATCTACGTTCCTTTTGTCACCTATGGTCACAAACTGTAGGTCATGACAGAAAGAACAAGATCCCGGATACAAGTGTATAAAATAAATTCACTCTGCAGGGTGGCTTGGATCTCCTTTGGAAATAAAGCGCTTTTATACAGGAGGGATTCACTGTAAAGGTGCTTCTTCTACGCATTGAGAAGAGACAGTTGAGGTGGCTTGGGCATCTAATAAGAATGCCTACTGGTCACATCCCTCGGGAAGTGTTCCAACAGTGTCTTATGGGGCGGCAGTAGCTCAGGAGGTAGAGCGCTCGTCTTGGGATCAAGGGATGCCAGTTCGAATCCCGGCTCGTCCGTGTTACATGTGGAAGTGTCCTTGCGTAAGACACTGAACCCCTAATACCCCCAATAAGCAGGCTGCAAGGCCGCTATTGGGAAATGTGGAGCACATTGTAAAGCGCTTTGGGAAGTCATTGACTTGAAAAGCGCTATATAAATGCAGATCATTTCATTTCATTTCACTCACCAATGGGAGGCCCCGGGATGACCAAAAACACACTGGAAAGACAACGCCTTCAGGATCCTGTCGAACAAGCTCGACAAAGTGGCTCGGGCAAGGCAGGTCTGGACTACCCTGCTGAGGCTGCGCCCTCACAACCAGTCCTCTGATAAGCAGTGAGTAATGGATGGATGGAAAATAAAGAATAACTCAAAATCGTCCCTAGGTCGGTAAGCGTGTGCGGGAATTTTAACACGTGTGATCTTAGGCTACTGGACAAGTTTAGTTTGATGACCGGTAAGATTAATGGAGAACACTTCAGTTAGTGACCTGTCATCTATTCTAATTTCGGTTGATAAACCCCGTTGTAGCAGGGGTACACATATGTATAATATATATATTCTAAGGAGTAAGATGAGGACGGTTTACCGTGATTTTTTTCAAGTACGGAATGTTTTTTTACCAGACCCGTTTAAAGTGTTGTGAGCGTGTTGCTAGCGTGTTTTGGAATAAGGGAGCGTGGGACGACGTCTATATGACAAAGTTTCTTTCCGACACTGAGGAAGACGACTTTGATGGCTTCAGTTCTAAGGAGGAAGATGAGGACGGTTTACCGTGGATAACGGTATGTTTTTTTTAACAGACCCGTTTATTGTGTTGCGAGCGTGTTGATACCTGTCACAGACACTGTTTAGGATGAAAGGTTATATTATTATTATTATTAAAGCTTTGAAAACTCTCTCGGTGTACCGTCTTTCTTTGTAAATATGTGTAACCATGTATAATATGTATTTGTAATGTATTTATTTTAGAGACTTATTCTGATATGTTTTGAACGGGCGAATCAAAAAAGGGGCGAAAACAACGGGGGCCGACGGGAAGTGGAGTAAACGTGAGACGTGTTTGTGGACGTGGCGGACAATAGTGGATATATATTTTTACCACCCGTACATTTGGAAATATACACTTTTTTTCCTTGGATTACTTTCAACGGGACCCACCTTACCATTCCTGTAAAATCCCAATCCAAGACGTACCCAAAGTGAATTGAATGCTGTTGTTGAATCGTTTGGATAGTAAAGACACGTTTGGTCTCTTTTGGACGGTATCACTGAGGTTGTGTCCCAAACAGAAGGTGCTACTAACATTGAGTAATCTGAGTAGGAACACACAGAAATAAAAGGGTCTCTTATCGCCTGAATTTCTTAAAATGCCAGCAAATGATGTAGCATTGGCCTCCACCCAAATCTGGAAGTTACTTTGCTAGCCATTTCATCATGGGGGGCGAGAAGTTTGACTCCACTCACCCGGAAGGTTACTTGTTTGGAGAAAACACGGACCTCAACTTTCTTGGGACCAGACCAGTCGCTAGCTGTCGCGTAATCACACAAACAACGTGTAGCAGGCCTCGTTTTTGCTCCCGCTACACAATGGTGTCATGGAGGGAGTCCCTTCTGCAAACAACTACCAGGGAGGTTTTGGAACCATGCTCATGGCCAAGAGCAAGCGAGCGAACGTCACACGTGTCAGACAGGAGAGTCTTCAAGAAATCCTACAATCCAGGGTGTCGCCATATGCAGGCAATACACAAAGAGGTAAGTATTAGTTTCAGGAGCGAGCAGCAGCAAGTCAACTGCAGGAGAGAGAGTGGGAAAGGTGAGATGGCACAACATTCAGGTAACTTAAAATTAGTTTTACCTGGTTATTTCAGTATGAGAAATTATTTTCCCCCCATTTTCCACTTATTGAAACATAAATATTTTGTTTGTTTGTTTGTACATGATTCAAATTGAATCGTTTCTTCCGGCGCCGTCACGAATGGCAGCCACTCCAGCAGCTCCTGTGTTATTTTCGATTGTTCTCGATTGTTTGTTCTCAGCTCAGGGATGCTGCTGGAAATGTGAATTTCCCTTCGGGGATGAACAAAGTAACTATCTATCTATCTATCTATCTATCTATCTATCTATCTATCTATCTATCTATCTATCTATCTATCTATCTATCAAACTCTGCAGGTCTGCATCAAACCTTAAGTACCGGTATCATTTTCTGTTCATTATGCCGGCTGTGAATTTTGGACTGTGTACTTTAAAGAAATATTTTGGACTTTGTACTTCAATGAAGGACATTACTTTTATGAAGGAGGATTGGGAACTTTGGCTTGTGGCTCTGGTATCAATCTGTTTTAAGAGGTATATTGCCCACTATTATATTGCATCCTTTCGGTCTGCGATATATTGCGTTCCTATTAGCAAAGTAAAGCAGCCGAGTCCTGCCATTCATTATGCAGGCGGGCGGAGACATAACTGCGTGCGATTCCTGTTCAAAGATGTGGGAGCTGATTCGGATAAAATGTCAAGGCTGGATTTTTCGAACAGGTTTGTTCGAAAGTGTCTGAAGTTTAAACCAGAAGAGATATATTGCAATATAACCTTGCCTTTTGGCAAGGGCTTTGATGTAAGTTTTGTAACGGCGGCTCTTTTGCAAGAGTTCTGGGATCGCTATGAGGGGGTGAGGCCCCAGTTTTCTGGATTTATGGTGGAGAAGCTGACTGATAATGCTAGCAATATAGTCATTGTCAGAATGTTTAATAGAGTGGTGAATGCAGGTGACATCTGTTTTTGGTTGAGCAGATATTGCTCGATAAAAGGCCAGGCTATGAAAGTGAAGGATGAGAACGGCATTTGGAATTGTACCCGTAGGATACCCATCCAACGATGGCAAGACCCTCAGGGCTTTCAGGGACTGAAACACCTCCCGTCGATGATAGTCCTGGGGGAAAACCGTGGCTTTAGCCACTATCAAGGACAACCAAAACTCTGTTGCAAATGCGGTGAGCATGGGCATCTGGCTGAGGTTCGTGATCGAATTATTTGTGGAAAGTGAAGGACAATTGGACATTCTTTTGAGGAGTGTACCAATAGCAGAAAATGCAACCTCTGTGGAGAAACGAACCACCTCTGTATGTTTGCTAACAAGTTGAAAAGCTAGGAAGGCAGTTAACAAAGACAATAAAGACAATGAAATGATTACAGACAACATAGACAATGAAATGAATAAATGTAACAAAGACAATAAAATGAATAAAGATAACAATGGCAATGAAATGAATAAAGTTATGGAAATACCCAATGAAAATGTAGAAGTAATGCACAAAGAAAATGGACAAGACAAACAAATTGAAAATACAGAAGTCCCTCCCAAAACTCCTAGTCGGAAGGACCTGGAGGAGAGGCCAAAGAATCAAATTTGAGTCAGGAAGGACCTGGAGGAGAGGCCAAAAATTCAAATTTGAATTTTCATACACTACCTGAATTTAGACAAGACAAACAAATAGAAAAGGCAACTGTCTCTCCCCTGCCCAAAACCCATGTTAATCAGGAAGGGCCTGGAAGACAGTCCAAAATATCAAAATTGTTTTTTACTCCACTATCGGAATTTGAAGAAGACAAACAAATCGAAAAGGCGAATGACTCTCCCAAAACCCATACGGCCACTGAAAAGAGGGGTAAAAATAGGACAAAATTGGGGGTGGTGAAAAGAACGGAAACAAAGATAAGAGATTTAGAGGAAAGCCGATTGCCAATAAAAACGCCCACAAGGGAACTGTATGAAGTTGAGCCGGAGGAAGTCGGGGAAGAAAAAAAATCTGATCCCTTGTGGGCAGGGAAGTAAGAGACCCTCCGATAGGTCCTCTGGCCCACCCCCTAACCCAGAAAAAGGGGGAAGACCTCGAACCACAGACAGAGAGTCAGAGGATTCCAGAGTTTTCCCCGGTGGGTCTCCAAATGAGGTACCGTTCTTAAGTGGTGCTTTGTGCCCCAATCAGGAATCCGACACAGGTGACACTCTCAATGACCACCAGAGAATGGACTCAGGTTTAGTCTAAGTAGTTTGTATACTTTAACAACATTTATGAACATTACCTTCTCTACTATCAATGTGAGAAGTGTGAGATCAAAGGTTAAAGCTCACAGCGTTTTATCGTTTTTAAAACCATCAGAACGGATGTGTTTTTACTACAAGAATGCTGCATCCCCTTTTTAAAAAATTATAAACAGTGGGAAGAGATTAGGCCATATCCTTCATTACGGAGTGGCTCAAATGAAAACCGTAACGATGGGGTGGCCATTTTAATAAACAACCCTCAACTCATCATAAAGGGTAGCACTGTGATGAGAGACGGACACGCAATTTTGGCAAGACTTTCCTATATAGGGAACGATTTTTAACCTCATTAACATATACGGCCATCGTGACAAACAACTCAGGTACGAACTCTTAGAAGACATCCAGTCACATATGCCAGGCCATTAACCACTAATTGTAGGAGGAGATTTTAATTGCATCCCAAGTAGAAAGGATAGAAAGGGGACCAATGAGGAGTTTAAAGTAGATAAAACATCAATTTTGTTACAGGACATGTGCCGTACATTTAAACTGGAAGACAGTTTCAAATCCATACATCCAGGAGAGGAGGGCTTCACCTGGTTCAGTAGTGACAATGCCAGAGTCTCTCGAATAGACTACATATTTACAAGGGGTTTAACACTGAGTGATGCCAGATGAATTCCTGTCTTTTTTTCAGATCACTTGCTACTGTCCTGCTCTCTCTCATTTCCTTCAGGCATGACTGTTGGGAGGGGTCTGTGGAAGTTGAACTGCTCCCTGCTAAAGGATGAGGCCTTAGCCGCACAATACAGGGAGCGGTACAAGGACTGGCAGACCCTTCAAGACTCGTATGATTCACAAGCACAAGGGTGGGAGATGACAAAGAAACGAACGCAGATTTTTTTTTTAAATGCAGGGAAAAACAAGAAACTTAAAAAGATGAAACGGATGTCGGGACTACAAAGAAAACTCCATCGCTATTTTACCCTAACACAAAAGGGGGTGGACTTTAATGATGAAATCAGAGAGATCAAACAAGAACTAAACGCTTTGGCGGAAATAAAGAACAAAGGCATCATAATAAGAAGCAAAGAAAGAGAAATTGAAGAAGGGGAAAAATGTACGCGCTATTTAAAAGAAAAACTATGAGCAAAAGTGAGGGGCTTTTTAAACTCCAAAACAAAAACGGGCTAATAACAAAAGAAAGTTGTGAAATAACCAAATTAGTCGAAGACTACTACAAAAAATTATATGAAAGGAAAGAAACACATGAGAATGAAATGGGGCATGTATTAGATCATATCTCGAGATCAGTGCGTCAAGACCCCTTTTTAGCATCGGACTTTACCCAAGACCAACTGAATGATTGGGAATGTCACACTTTCACAATACCTCCAGAAACCTTGTTAGAATATGATATGGCGAAATTGTGAATGTGTTTAATTGCTGTTAAAAGTGTTGATAAAAATTGTTCAAACCTCATATTGTTAGAATATGATATAACGAAATTGTGAATGTGTTTAATTGCTGCTAAAAGTGTGAATACAATTGTTCAAACCAAAAATTCAGTTTCAATCGCGGGACTTGAAGTCGGGTTTGGGTTAATTTTGTGTTTGGCTGAGTCCCATTCTTCGCACTTTCACTCGCTATGTGCCCTAGTCACTCGGTTTGCGTGTTCACGTGAAAATGGGGTGTGTCCCGATACTCTCAAGTCCGAGGCAGAAGTGACCTCAAACCATGTCGTAACCACTTCAAGACCGAGGGGGCTCCCTACCTCACTTGGCGGCGAAGTGACTACCCAGAAGGCTTTGCGAATTCTCAATATCAACAAACATGCCCGGAAAGGAACCGCACAAATGTAAGTAGTTTTCCACAACCACGCATGTATTTGCAACAAAATGTATTGAGATATCTTAGTTAGACGTAAATGCTATAGAAAATCGTATTTTCGCGTTAAAACATGAACATTGCAAAATCGCTACTTTACGAAGTGCACAAATCTACCAAGGGAGCTGCCAAAAAATAATCTTCATGTTACAAACTCTAAAGTAGGATAACTGTGCAGAAAATCACGGTTCAGCCCATCCCTGTTTGTATCTTAAACGAGTCGTGCTTTTACATCTACATGGCCAGTCGCTAAAGGAGCATAGTCAGAATAACGTTCTGGACATACGCGCTTGTTTACTGCACACAATTTCGGGTGTCGTGTTTTATTTACAATATGATTATTTCATGTGAGATCAGAATGCATTAGTTTTCATCATGCATTATGAGTAATGTCTCCGAATTTCACGTGGAAATACAGTTGAAATAAATTACTATCACACAGTCCACTGCCTTCTCTGTAAACACATATTAAGTAAACTAATTACCTTCTCAAAATGTTGTCCAAATGTGGAGACAATTCTAAAGCATATGTGATGCTGGCCAATAGAAGGCTCTTACAGCCATAAGAATAACATGTCAATTTTGTGTATCTATTCACTATCAAATAATTATCCAGAACACATCCTATAATTTCTCACATCAACTTGTTGAGCATCCTATACACAGTTGTTTTTGTGCAATACACAAGCATTAAGTAATTCTTGTTTTTTCCACCCAACCTAAAGGCCAATGTAGAACGTCCCGTGGAAGAGCTGGCCACCATCACAGCTACCACGCCATCCACACCGACGGGCACGTCGTTGGCATCTTCTAATCCGGCGCCAAACCACCCAGAAAAAAAAGGAAGCACGATACACTCCTTGACTTTTTGAAAGCGGAGTCTGCCGGAGTGAGGAAAAGGCTCGAGGAAACTGTGGCCAAAACTGAGCGGTTCCCGTCCTTTTTGGGAAGCTCGTGGACAAATTTCCAGAACAGTGACATCCCTGCAATGTTTCCCTTTGTTTTATAAAAGGAAAATATTTTATTTTATTAAGAACTCAATGAAGTTCCAGTTTGTGTTTTCCAGCTTTATGGAAGTATTGGTATATTTTTGTTACAATTTGTGACATATTATTTATTTACTATTATGTATTTCGGCCCAATGTGATTTTGTTTTTCTGAAAGTAAACTATTATTTAAACTCGAGTGATTTGTAGTTGTTTTCTGTCCAACAGTCACATAGTTCACACACAGTATCTCACATCATTATGAAATAAACCACCAAGGTGTTACTCAAAATAAAGATGTTTATTGAATAGTAATGCAGAAAAGCACGGAATGCAAATGTGGGTCTGACTTCCAAAGCCTAAAACATGGCTTTTGGGCAATTTATTCCATATTAACTGTGGACAATTCTGTGTATCGTGGACCTGGGAACCCTGAAGACCCGTGACACCACACGGTAGGACAGACCGTGGGCCAGCCAGTATAGGCCCTCCAGCCATGGCCCTGTTCCCTCTTTAGCAGCTCCTGCAGGGCCCACATGACCTTCTTGCTCAACCTTAAGTCCTGAATGAGTTTTGACTTCACATCGAACCATAAGCACAGGATGGGAACATTCCTGTCTAACCTGTCCACGCTTATGGGACAGCCACTCTGGAACACAATAGATAACAAACAATTTAGACATAAATGTGGGCATAGATGATGTAAGCATCATGAAAAAATGTTGAAATGACCTTTTTTATATCCAATGACAACTCTTTTGAATTAAATTCCTTATGAACTAAGGTTTTTGGGTCGTACAGGGAAGTTTGGTGACGATATTATGTCAGCTTAAGGGTCAGGTGGACTGTTCTTGTGTTTGTTTACTTTTCATCATGTCACACACTAAAGACCCCTACTATATGTCATAAAATGGCATTAAGATACTAATAAGTAGATTGCCATTTATGTCTACACAAACATAAGGTATTATGTGAACGTGCATTGTATGTTAACTTTTACTGTATTTGACCGAACGGGTCATTTTTTTTAATGAGTGTACGTACCTTGTAAAGATGAATCAGCACTACATAGCGCCGAAGCTGTCTTCAGTATAGCACATTTCTCCTCCGTTGATTGGAGACACGGAAAAGATGATGAGCTTTCAGGCAATCGGTAATAACACAGCTGTAGCGGGCATTTTTAACGTTGCACGAACTCTCCAACTGACACACCACAGGTTGAGACTCGAGTTGTTTACATGTGACGTAGACCAATACGTCACTGAGGTCTACAGCCAATTAATATTACCGCCATCTCCTGGACAGGGGTGGAACCTTGCAAGTCTTGTCCAAACCATCTCCACTTTGCACTCCACTCGCGGAGGGCACTCCTCTATCGAGGGACCTCACTGGAGGGTTCTCAGGGCCGAGTGAGAGAAATGGGATTGGGCCATAGTGTTACATTTTTTAATGTGGGCGCATGCGGCTTACATACTGGTGCGGCTTGTGTAAGTACAAAATCGGTTTTCCTCTTAAAATGTGGTGGGTGCGGCTTATAATCAGGTGCACTCTATAGTCCGGAATTTACGGTATATATGCCCGAAGATAGCTGGGATGGGCTCCTGCACCCCCGCGACCCTACTGAGGAATGGAGCAGATAATGGATGGAATGAAAGTCAGAGTACGTGTTGATATGATTACACACGAACCAGGAAGTAGAAGCCAGATTTCTTCTTCGGTGTGGATGCTGGGTGACCTCTCATAGCGCCACAGGCCAGGAAGAAACACTACAGTGCTGTCCTCTACTCAGAAAAAGGTGCACTCATTACAAAATCTAATTTACAGCAATGTCCAGAAATTTTTCGACATCCCGAAAAAAAAAAACGTATCTGCCGGAATCTGTAGGTCCAATGTACATAAGGTGTCTGTACATGTAAGATAATGTCACATCATAAGAATGAGTTAAAGATTTTTTTTACTCATGTAAAGGTTTAGGAGTTTTTCATTGTGCTCATGTAGGTTTTAGATCAAGAAATGGTGTAATAATAGTCTGTTTGCAATAATCTGTGGTCTGTGCAGCCCTTTGAGACTCCTTGTGATTCATGGCCTATATAAATAAACATGACTTGACTTAATTAAAGAATTTTCACATAATGATCCCACCCGTCATAATCTGCATTTTATGTCTACATTATGGTGCCCACAACAATATCTTGTTATAGTAATTGTAGCTTTTATTGACAAATACTGTAAGCATTTATTAATTGGTCGATAAGTCATGGTTCAGTCCAGGTGATTAATCCATTTCTTTAATTAAATTTACCCCTAATGTTCCGACGGATAGCCTACTGCCAGACTGTTGATAAACAAATTTGTGTCTTCACGTTGCCACCAGTAACTGAAATAAGTCACGCCGCAGATCATTGGAAAGCTTGAAATCTTTAAATCTTGGAATATAAGATATGACTTCAAAATGCACACATCACAGAAACATCTCAATGAAATAAGATAACCCAAAACTATAAAGCCAGTATACCTCACCAACAACATGTTCTCGAATTCAGCTGATCATAGGATTACCTGCAAACATGGATTTATTATGACCCTAACCCTAACCTTAACCCTAACCCTAACCCTAATCCTAACCCTAACCCTTACCCTAACCCTAAGTCCATCCAGCAAAATATTTACTCTAATACACACAATAATGGTGACAGAAAAAAAATCTGCCTAAAAACATTCCTGCATCTTTGACGATTCATTGAAATCTGTCTGTTTTGCTCCATAATTTCCTTTTAACAATAAACAGTCTTGTTAGATGATTTCCAATATAGCTGTTGTCCTCTGACCTTTTTTTTTTACACCAGTCTGTGCCAATCGCAAGCTTTTTTTCACGGTCCTTAGGCTGTGACAACCTATGAAGGCCTGGATTAATAAAAACCGTCATGACCTACTTCGGCTTCAAAAACCTTTAGCCAGTAGTGACCAATTCAAATGTTCAAAGGCTCCTGAGCCGCATGCAACACCTGAGCCGCGCGTGCGGCCCCAGAGCTACCACATGTGGCTCCTGAGCCATTACATGTGGAGCTGTGCTGCGGGTTGCGGACCCTGGAGTTAATCCCTCCAACACTACTCTTTGGAGACTTTTTTATCCAAACTGTATAATGTTACTTTATTTGTGAACATAAATAAAGACACACATAAAACGAGTTGGATTTTGTTTGTGGTATGCATTTTCAGAAGCAAGATTTTAGTAGGGAAAAACACAGTTATTGTGCATTGGAACCTTTCTTCCAATACTGACTGGCCTCAAGTCGGCTGTTTTGATAGCAGATACAGTAATTGCATTCCAGTTTGTACAATGCACACAGAAGAATATCTAAATCAAGAGTTTTGAACCCATTTTTTTGGTCATTTTGCAATTAACATTTGCTACCTGCCACATCCCACAATAAAAGTTTACCTGCTAGTCAATAGAACTTCGTTTTGTCAACAAATGCTAACTTAATTTTGCACAGAGTAAAGAAGCCTTAGCCCAAATCCCATTAGAAGGGCAGTGTTTCCAAACTTCGTACGAAAATATTTGTTATGGTTCATGGAAGGTGATGTGAAGTGGCAGTTTTGCAAGAAATTGGCTCACTCTTGATGAATGCACACACAAAGAATTCTGCACGGGAAGAAAATGATGAAAATCCAGCGGTAAATGATGGTTAGGCACAAATATGTCCCCAGCTGACATTGCAATTCTAAATGTAATCCACTAGAGAGCAGTGTAGACTATGTTTTGCTTTCCTCTGTACCAAGAATTTGATTCACTTGAATTCATTATGCTTTTGCAATGGATGACGCCAATTGATAAATTAATTGCACTTATTTACAACGTGATCTTACTCGTAGGACACGTGTAATAATATGCAAGGTACTTTATCAAAGAACTACTTCAACATATATATATATATATATATATATATATATATATATATATATATATATATATATATATATATATGTGTGTGTGTGTAAATTGATTTGCACAGTGAACGATTATTTTAGCAAAAAATGATTCAAATTTTCACTATATTTGCTTCCCAGGTGGAGACAAAGATTAACACCTTATGAGACATCCTGAACGAAGAGTCCTTTGTGCTAATTAGAAACAAAACTTGCTCTCAGCTTGAAAAAGGTTGCAGACCCCTAGAGTAGATGTATGATAAATGAGGACATAAAATATTTTACACTTTAATAAAGTGCATACATATGTGAAGTCAGATATAAATGGGAGTAAATAAATTGGTAGATAAGTAGCTATCTAATTTTAAGTAACAATGGAGCATTGAAAAACAGCCACTTATTGTGTGTAAGCCGACACAGTTTTTTGGTTACAAACAGTAAATTGCATTGTTTTTTGTAGGGAGTTCAATAAGGGAATCAATACTTGTTTTCCGGCCACCTGATGACATTTCAAGTCACAAACCAATAATCATATTGATAGAGCGGATACAGATTACAAAGAGCAGGGTTCCTCCTGCTTAAGGCAAGTTAAATCCAAAAGTTTTAAAGACATTTTTAATACATTTTGAAATACAATTTAATACCAAGTCAAAATAACAAAACACAATTGAAACACACACAAGAAACAACAACACAAATATTTTGTTGCCTTCAATACATGGTGCCTCGTACACAATACCTGGCACAACTTTTAGCCATGGCGAAAAAAAATAGATCGGACAGTCACTCCTTAATTTCACACTTTCCCATAGTCCAAAGTAAACGTGTCTGTCCAAAGTTGCTTTGCGTATTGTGGTTAGACCTAAGACATGCGTCTGCTCTGAAAGGCCCGAACGAAACCACACCACAGTTTTGATAGTTCCGTGATCGTTACCATGCCATGTTGCCACCAAAGTAAATCTGTGAATTATTAAAAAAGACAATTCATAAATGTTATTGAATTTTTTAGTTCAAACAAATATAAATCTTATCTATTTTTAGGACTTTCAAAATTTTATTTCAGACATTTAAATGTCAATCTAAGGCCTTATTTTTATAATAATTAATTAAATGCCTTTTAAGACTTTTCTGGGATCCGCAGCAACCCTGAAGAGGTAAAAGTAGTTCAACCCATGGTCATTGTAGAAGGCATTCAGTTGCAGCATATTTTTATATCTCTGTGTGTCTGGAAGGCTTGGCATAAGGAGTATTGTAGTATAATTTACCTAAATTGACAAATCCTTTATAAATTCTCAAAGTTTGGATTATATTGACTATGACATTCATTTGCAGCAACTGTAATAAAAACCTCATCATCCAGTCCAGCATGAATGTGGATCTTTGGTGGGACGGGTACACCGCGGTTACAACCATGACATTTTTTAGTAGTCCGTTTTTGTCCTGTAAGTAAATCTTTTGAAAATCACTTGCTTGCCTTTTAGCAAGGGTGCCAAAATACTTGACCGTGAAGTTTCGGGTGGGCCAAATCATTACTGACTTCAATAATCCCGGTGCTATTTATTTCAGCCAAAACTCTGCAAGGGGCTAACTCTGCACAATCAATGCCAGCTCGTTCATGCCAAACGTCAGAGACAACAATTTTGTATTGATGGAAGCTTGGTGAAGTCGGTTTCATTCCAAACATGGGCATACCTTGTCAGTTTTTGAGGGTACTCAAGCACCTCCAAATTCAACCCAATTTATACCCAAATTATAGCATTTTCAAGTCTCTTGTTTTCCTTAATAAAGGACAGAATAAGCTTAAAGGGACATTGTGGAATATTCAGTGCTTCATAGTGGTACAGAAATATTTCACACAGTAAAAAAAACAACATTTATTTGAATACTAACTAGGCAAAATACCCAAACTATCATACCAATGGTAAATATTATAAAAAAATCATTGGTTGAGAAATGTGTATGTCTTTTACATACTGGAATCCCTACCTAAGATGGCTGCCATGTTTCTCTGGCAACTTGCTGCTATACTGTGCTCTGTGCCACTGTTTTTTGTTCGCATTAGGAACACAGTGCCATCTAGTGGTCAAATATTACATACTGGGGCTTCAAATATGACGAAAAACACTAAATGAAAAATTAAAAAAAGTAAAACAAACCAAGAATTCAAACATTGCAGAGTCAGAAGAACTCCAGTGCCTTGAAATGGTTCAGTCAATTGGATTCCTAGTACCGCTCTTGCCACCCTCTCCGCTTTTCTTCCGTTGAGCTAGTGTCACTTAACGACAGAGTCTGTGGAGGCTCTTGTATACAACGACGTTGAGAGAATGTTATACAGTGGCTGGGTTGAACAGCTATTTTACCATCCAACAGCTTGACTTTGTCATCATCAACAGATACAGTAATCCCTTCTTATTTTAGCTGCATTGAATCCAATGCAAGATGCATTCGACACTGGTTGCCTGCATCCCCAAAGCTCTGAACATAAAATTGCTCCCTGATTCCAAAAATGGGTTTTCCTTTTTAAATTTTGTAACACATGAAGAACTCAAGGGATTGTTCTCAACGTCTGTTTATAAGTCAACTTGCTTTAATAGCCTGGAAATTTTCAATTCACGGCGTCAAAACTATTATCACTGGAATTGCAAATACAGTAATCCCTTCATTTTCACAGTGGTTGCGTTCCCAAAAGTCAAAAGACGCAAACTTCCATGAATTTTTTTAAATTTATAAAACACACTTTTACACATTAAAACCAAAAAACAAACTATTTACAGGCTCAAGCATTTTTTTTGACAAATACAAGTACTTTACTTCATCTTTTTATTTTTATTTTATTTTTCACAAATAACTTCTGATCTATCAAATTAGGATGCCATCCTTACTTCAGATAATATTTAGTCTCTTCACCTGGACGTTATTGGAAGACAAAAATGTGGCATGAAAAGGCTTATACCTTCCTTTAGAACGTGGAGAAGTTTTTGAGAGAAAGAAAGTATGCTCTTCTGCCTTTTGGTGCTTTTGTGTTTTCATGTAACGGGACCCAGGTGGACAGGCTAGCTCAAGCTGGTGTTACTCATTTGTTTTATATATATTTTTTTTTTTTTGTTTTACCTCATCTGCAAAATAGATGATAAATGTCGGTCTCTCTCGACACATGTTAATTGTTGGCATTAAGGTTCATTTATTGGGCAAGTCTCACTAAATCACGTGAGATCCCAGCCCAGCATAACATAGCATACCTCACCCGAGGCCTGACTCTCTTATTGTAAAAGTTTACAGACATCACAAACAACCTTTACACACATATTTTCACATATCATCATCCCTACAGTAAGTATGTTCCCACTATATACATCTCACCTGCAAAATAGATTATAAATGTCAGTCTCACGCGACACAATTTAAATTTAGCATTAATGTTCATTTATCGGGCAAGTCAGATGAGATCCCATAAGACTTGGCCCAAGCACCCTTCTCTTACCTGTGAGACTTTGCCATATACTGGTGATATACTGGTACATCTCTTACCCTTTCTGCTGTAAAAAACTCAATACCCTGAAAAAAAAAATTCCCCCAACAGTCAAATACGGATTACACAACATTAATTTATTTATTCGTTATCTGCACCGTTTATCCTCAGTAGGGTCGCTGTGGTGCTGGAGCCCAACCCAGCTATATTTGGGCAGTGGGCAGGGAACACCCTGAACCGGTTGCCAGCCAGTCGCAGGGCCCACTGGGACAGACTCACCCGCTGGCTCATTAGCACCTAGGTACAATTTAGACCGGCCAATTAACCTGACATGCATGTTTTTTGAATGTGGGAGGAAACCGCAGTGCCTGGAGGAAACATGCAAATTCCACACAGGAAGGTTCAATCTCATGACCTCAGAACTGTGGCGCACATGCGTTAAGCACTGCGCTGCCGGGATTAGACAACATGAATCCCAAAATATAACATTTTAACTAGTCAGCAACCCTTGTTGCGGCACACAAAGAGAGTTTTGTTGAATGATGGAAAAATTGGAAATTTAAAAAGATTTGCACAAAAGTATAGTAAGTTGGTCAGTCAAGTCCAGTCAAGTCATGTTTATTTGTGACACCCTTCATCACAAAATCACAAAGGCCTTTGCAGACCACAGACTACTATTACACCCTCCCCTGATCTAAAACATACATGAGGGCAAGGAAAAACCCCAGAACCTCAGCATCAGGAAATGAATAAACCTTGAGAAGGGGCCATACATAAGGTAATCCCCCCACATCATCCACATGACATACAGTGGTACCTCTACTTACGAATTGAATTTGTTCTGGGAGTAGCTTTGCAACCTGAAACAAGTACAGACACCTTATGAATGTAAATGCGCTAATCTGTTCCAAGCCCCGCAGAAGTATGATATATTTTCAAACAATTCATAAAAGAGAATCGGAACATGAAACAAATACACATTAAAATTAGATTGCCGCGCTATAAACATAAGATGAGAGGCATATAGTGTAAAATAAAAACAAAGGATAAATGAAATAAACAAAATACTCATTTACCTTTTAACCGGTCTCTTTGTTTACGTGTACTCAGCAGTGTTGCTTGCCTCGCGTTTTTTGAAAAAAAAAAAAAAAAAAAAAGATCCAATGGCGTCTGCTTTTGACAATCCGTGGGTAATGCGCGAGGCAAACGTCATCATAAAAAGCGACCCGTTAACACTTTTTCTGGGTGGTTCCTTTTCACAAATTTTGAGACTTAATGAAATTTTGCCAAAATAATTTCATTTGGGCTGCATCCTCCTCTTTGTCTTCTCTGAACTTCTCTTGCTTTGTTTTTATGGCCAGAAAAAGTAACATACTCTTATTTTCTCCTTGTCCACTTTCCTGCATATGTTTCGTGGGGTAAATTGTGAACGATAGCTCTTCGTAGCGATACCATACCGCAAACACAAAGAGCATGTTGGGATCCATGCATACACATCGGGATTCTAGGTAGAACCCTGGGAGGGGCAAATGGCAGCACGTACTGTACTGTAAATTTGACTTCGTATCTTAAGACGCCTTTGTAACTAGAGACAATATTTTCGTGTTCAGGTACTTTGTAACCTGAAACTTTTGTATGTAGAGACATTTGTAAGTAGAGCTAGCACTATATAGGTAATAACACCTTTTTTGACAGGTTCCAGAGGTCGACATCATTCATAAGCTATTGGTTATAAGTGTGATTTGAGACTAGATTTAAACACCTCCTCTGAGGTTGCAGATCGGACCTAAGATGTCAGCTGTTTTACTTTCGTGTGAAACTTGGACCACAACCATTGTGACGCACAGGCAGAAAAAGCCAAAAAGCCACCGGATTATAAGACACATCTTTAAAAAACAGACTGTTGTCATAATTTTTTTGATACGTAAGGTTAATAAAAGTGAGACTACAGTAGGAGCTACTGTGTGTATTTGTATTATTTACACTACCACCAACCTCATAGATGACAAACAAAAATGCATTCGAGCTTATACGATTATCCAACAATTTTTACACCGATTTGCATAGTACATTCTAATAAGAACGTCAATTCAAAATAACCCAATTGCTGATGCCATCTTCAGGCTGAAATCATCATTGCTGCCTCTGTCAAGCTGCTTGTGTGCCGCATGTACGTACGTTTCTCTCTTAGATGCACTCAAATTAACTCATTCTTTTATCTTCATGGTGGTATGAGTTGGTGTTTGGATTGTATTTGAAACATTCCTTCTCTTACTTAGGGGATTTTCATCCAACAGGGAAAAGGTTTTCTATATAAAGGCTCTTTGAACTCAGTTGGGCATTGTTAACAAAGACTTCATAGAGAAAATACCTATTTTTGAACTTTTTTAAGGACACCTTAAACTACACACCCCACCTTAATGCTGCCTTTGACACTGTGGACCATAATATCTTACTAGACCGGCTGGAAAATTGCATTGGTCTTTCAGGAACCGTCCTCTTATGGTTCAGATCCTACCTCTCAGATAGTACACACTGAGCCCTAGGAGTGTTTCGAGTAGTGTTCCGCAGGGTTCAGTAATTGGCCCCCTAATTTTCAGCATTTACGTGCTTCCATGAGGTGACATTATTCGCTAGTCTATCAGTGTCCAATGCTACGTAGATGACACGCAACTACCGTAAATTCCAGGCTATAGAACACACCTGATTATAAGCCGCACCCACCACTTTTTAGGTGTTTAACCGCTTTTATACTTACACAAGCCACACCCATGCATAAGCCGCGTGTGCCCGCATTAGAACTCGTGACACGATCACAAGTTAGACCCTGACCATCCTGGAGTTCCACGATTGTGATTTGGGGGAGGGAGGTATTTTTTAAGGGTTATTGTTCTATTTTCTTTATTAATTATCCATTATCCGTTATCGGTCAGTTCATAATACGCTACAAAGCCAAAGCTTTAATAATAAGAATATAACTTTCATCCCAAACCGTGCCTTTGAAAGGCACCAACACGCTAGTTAGCATCATGCTCGCAACGTATCAAAAATACCTGTTAAAAGAAAGAATCCCTTAATTGTGAAATTCTACGCATCGGCCCGGTATTGTAGTACCTCCGGTAATGGTGCATTCGTACTTATCACTGCCCAGCCCTGTGGCTAGGACCTTGACCCAGCCTCTTGGCTGGGAGCAAGTATCTGAGCCTCTTGGCTTTGTAGTGTGTTATGATTTGACCGATAACGGATAATTGATAAAGAATGTAGAACAATAAACCTCTACAAAATCCCCCTTCTCGGTAGATCGTTCTCAACTTCCTCCTCATAACTATCGCCATCAAGGGCGTCTTCCTCAATATCGGAACGTACCTTAACTTTACAATGTATGCTTGAACGTAGAGGTTGCAGTCTTCCCTGGCGCACATAATCCATTGGTCTTAATCTTACATTTTATACTCCAGTACAGCTGGTAGCCGATAGAAAAAATCCATAAATTGGCCGCTTCACTGAATAAGCACAGGGCTGAACATTTGGGAAAAAAGTAGCGGCTTATAGTCCGGAATTTACGGTACATATATCTTCCAATGGAGGAATCTTCCCCACTAAATTGTGGAAATTTGAAAGGCCTGCCTCACTGAGAAAAAAATATGGATGTCACTCAACTTCTTGCACCGCAACCCTGAAAAAGACTGAAATGTTAATCATTGTTCCATCTAAATGCAGTGACTTGTTCTCAAAAACTGCTCTGAATACAGACGGTCCCCTACTTACGAACATTTGAGTTACGAAGAACTGTGGATACGAATATTTTTTTCGGGATGTGGAAAAATATTGCTGTAACTTAAATTTTGTTTTGTGCACCTCTCTCCAAGTACAGGACAGTACATTCGTGCTTCCCTTCTGTTTCAATTACAGCTCACCCAGAATCCACCCCGAAGAAAAAATCCGCTTCCTCTTCCTAGTTCATGTGTAATCATACCGTACAGTATCTCCAGCACGCTAAGAACTTTGACATTTCTATTGTTTAATATCTCGTGCATCCATTCAATATGGTTGGAGTAAAGTGTAAAGAGGGGAGCCGTTTCTTTTGAAATGAAAGTGGAATAAGAAAGCTTGATGCGGTTGACAAAATGGTTGGATCCCTTTTTTTCGGCAACTTTCTTCCACGGCGGAGGAAGTCGCATAACTCTTGAAGCTCATCTTCCGAAAGTAAGTTAAACTTAACTTACTATTTATTTCATTAAATTCTTTCATTAAATGTTTATTTTTTAGAACAAAACAATACAAATGCAGATCATTTCATTTCATTACAAGTTACTTATAGAAGCCTTAAACATATTTATATAAACCTTAAACAGACATTCCGTACAAAATGTAGCAGTGAAGCAACTTACTAATAAATTTAACCTACGAACGATCGTCAGGAACCTATATCGTTCGTAAGTAGGGCAGCGCCTCAATTGACAAACGAAATACCACCCAGAGTGACTCAGCGAAAAAAAAATAGTGTCACATTTGACCCCAATCTGTCCTTCCAAACAAACAAAGAATATTACTAGAAAAGCTTTTTTCCATCTTTGCAACATTGCTAAAATTCGTCCTATGCTGTCCCAGTCTGATGCGGGGATCATATTTTATGGGTTTGTTACCTCCCTTCTTGAAATGTAGTACTCTTCGGTTTCCCGAAGTCCAGAATCAAGAGCCTGCAGTTGGTACAAAATGCTCCCGGGAGGCTTTTAACTAAGACAAGTTTGATCACATTATCCTAATTTTAGCTAACCTGCATTGGCTCCCTGTTAGCTTAAGATGTGATTTTAAGGTTCTCTTAGTGGAATACAAAGTCATGCAGGGACTTGCTCCCTCATTTCTTTCAGATTTAAAATCCCCCTATGTTCCGGTCTGGAGCTTTCGCTCTGAAAATGCTGGTCTACTAGTGATCCCAAGAGCCAAGAAGAGATCCTAACCCTAACCCTATGTCATGGTTGCCATGGCGCCCAATTGGCCCCTCCCATGGACACCAGCTGATACTCGTTGACACTGTCACTACTTTAACGCTTTCCTGAGAGTCGCCTTTTGTCTGAGTTTCTGTGAAGCTCTGTTTTGACACGACAAAGCCCTGAGAATCTCCGTTTTTTCCTGTTTTTGCTCCTGTTTTGCTCTCGCTACAATCTGTTTGATTTTGACCTCTTCCGCGTTCCGAGCAATCTATTCCCCTCGACCAACGATCTCCAGATCGAGTGTGAGCTCCTTTTTCTTCTCCCCAATAAACTGAGTAACGTTACGCGTGTGGGTTCTGCTTCCTGTTTCCTGTCCTGGTCCTGACACCCTAACCCTAACCCAAGTTCGGGCCCCGGTGCTCTGGAATGCTCTACCCACTGAGATTCGATCCGCAACCTAATTGGAACTCTTTAAATTTAGGCTTAAAACACACTTCTATTCAGTGGCTTATGAATGACCTATACTGTATTTCACGTTGACAATATCTGTGTATTATTTCTTATTGTAACATCCGTTGCAGCCTTGTCATCCTGGAAGGGGTATTACCGGTACCTCATATGCAGTCCCTTTTCAAGGTTTCTTCATTTACCTCATGTTGAAGTTTTGAGTTTTTCCATACCCTCATGTAGGTTTTAGATCAGGGGATGGAGTCGTCTGCAGTTTGCAATAATTTGCGGTCTGTGCAGCCCTTTGAGACTCCTTGTGATGACCTTCAAAGAGTCTCTCCACTTTCTCACCAAAAGGTTCAATATACAGTGGCTTGCAAAACTATTTGGCCCCCTTGACGTTTGTGACGTTTTGCCACATTTCAGACTTCAAACGTAAAGATATAAAACTGTAATTTCTTGTGAAGAAAAAACAATAAGTGGGACACAATCATGAAGTGGAACATACTTTATTGGATATTTTAAACTTTTTTAACAAATAAAAAACAAAATTATACAGCCCCATTGAGTTAATACTTTGTAGCGCCACCTTTTGCTGCTATACAACTGCAAGTTGCTTGGGGTATGTCTATATCAGTTTTGCATATCGAGAAACTGATATTTTTTTCCCATTCCTCCTTGCAAAACAGTTCAAGCTCAGTGAGGTTGGATGGAAAGTGTTTGTGAACAGCAGTTTTCAGTTCTTTCTATAGATTCTCATTTGGATTGAGGTCTGGACTTCAAGGGGGCTAAAGAGTTTCACAAGATACTGTAATATGCGTATGTAAAAGAGCTTGTATAGTACTTTGTTGAAATAGTTTTTGTTTTCTAAATTTTCTAACATTATTTGGTAAACGAGTAGAGAGACCTTTTAACCTATCAGAATGCTCTAGGCAAATCAGTGCTCCTGGAACCATAAAAATAGTGTTATAATAAGATAAGCCCTTATGCCTTGTCGTATGTCATCTGTACCACTAGTGGTCTAGTGGTAAAATGTTGGCGCTCTTACCCCACTACTAGGGTTTAATTCCTGTTACATTCAATGTTTTGCAATACAGGTCAGTAATTTTAAATCGATTTGAAGATTCGTTGCACACTCATTGCTCAAATGCAGTAATAAACAGTAAAAACTTGAATGCAAAACTTTGAATGGAAACAAATAGTCAAGTCAAGTCATGTTTATTTGTTTAGCCCTTAATCACAAGAAGTTTATATGGTTGTAATTATCGACTTCGACTGAGTCTTCTCAATTACTTGTCCCCCAGGGGAGCATCTACACATCTAAGCCAATATAAACACGTTAGTAGTAGCTTCTCAGATGAGAAAACAACTGACTTTGTATCTGTGGCGTGTGGCTGTGTGCATGTCCTCCCCCGCCACAGGAGGCAGAGATGAATTTAGCAATCAGATGAATAGAAGATGAGTTGGGGCAACAGTGGGAGTGGGCTGGTCATTGCCAGTGGTTGCCTTCCACAAATTATTAGCTCTATTGGGTGTTTCCGAAATGACCTTGGATCACAATCAAGCGTGCATATGCTACTGCACACACACAAACATGCTGGGTTTAGTTATGTTAGCCTCATCAAGAGTAATCAAAGATGTTTTTGTTCTACTATCATCCTAAACCTTTTGATTTATAATTGTGTTAAACTTGTAACGAAAATAATGTCACAGACCAGAACGGACACAGGACTCAATTGCATGCGTTTGTCAGATTTTATTGAAAGAGAGTGAGAGTAAGGCTTACTTTATTGCTTGATCCAAAGACTGGGGGAGAGCGGGATCGAGCAAGGCGGGGGTGACACTTCTGTGTCGGAAGAAGGCAGGCGGGAATAGCAGGTCGTTTGACCAGGGCTGGAGATCAGAGGCGATGTCGAGTTCGTAATAGTAGTCGTAGGCAGGCGGCAGGCAAAACAGGCGTAGTCAGGTTCGGAGACGGGTCGAAAAAACAGGAATCAGGCAGGAAACAGGTTTTAACAGGGACGAAGTCGGACGTGAATGCTCCCTGAGTGAAACACAACAGCTCGCAACGATCCGACAAAGTTTGAAATAAAGTCGGGGGCTTAAGAAGGGTGTGGCCACCAATCAGCTTGTCCGGGCTGTTGGCGCCAATCAAGCTGCCACAGGTGTTCCAAAAAGGGCAATTATGACGAATAACATATTTTTGCACTCGACAGATGTGGAAAAACAAAACTATAGACTCTTCTATTTTCTGTGTTTTTGATTGTCCTGAAAGGTCTCAACATCACAATCTGCACAAAATAAAAACCAATGTTTCTCAACAGAAGGGTTGGGACTCAAATGTGAGTCCCGGACCCGTTTACAATGTGTAGAGGACTTTTGTCAGGGCTAGGTAATGGAGAGAAGAAAAAAACAGAGGCCCAAATATGATCCTGTACAGCCAATCAGCATGTTCAAAAAGGACCGCATCTAATTTCACTTTGATTGTATTGGTTTTTATTTCCTTTGTCTGCCCATAATAATGGGTCCCAAGAAAGTCATTGGTAAGGGGAAGGAGAAGTGGAAAGCAGTGACAACAACAATCGATTTAAAGAAGGAACTGATTGCAAGTGTGAACGTGTCTGCCATAGAAGCCCTGCTGGAAGGTACAGTAAATGGTTTCAAATTACCGTATTTTCCGCACTATAAGGCGCACCTAAAAGTCTTAATTTTTTTCAAAAGCTGACCATGCGCCTTATAATACAGTGCGCCTTATTTATGGATCAATATTAAATTTGCAAGGTCTCGCAACTTACGCAACAGCCGCCGACTCGATTTTCCCCCGAACGTGGAGTAGTCCGCTGTGTATGCTGGGATTTATATACCGGCGTTTCATTGGCTAACCAATGTGTCAATCAATATTTGAATCGATCGCTATTGGCTAAAGTTATTCGGAGCCTCGGATTGGCTAGAGGGCCAAAACAAACCCTGCAATTGGCCGAAAAAGATGTGTCAATCATCCTTTACATCGATCGCTATTGACTGAAGTTATTCGGAGCCTCGGATACGCTAGAGGGCCAAAATAAACCCTGCAATTGGCCGAAAAAGATGACTGAGTAGCAAGCTTGCTAAAGTACGCCATAAAGAAACATGTTTCATTAGTCTGTATTTTACTCTCCTGGATTTACTACACTCACGGTTGTAAGAAGACCATGATTGCGTATCATTATTGAACGTGAGAACTTAGGTGAGTTATGCGGCTTTATATTTTCCCGGTATCTTGTTTTAGAACGATCTTGATGTTGCTGTGATGAGTTGAATGAATTAAACTCAATTCCAAGTGTTTATTGTCATATGCACAGTAAAGTTGCGAGCGAAAAAGAAAATAGAAAGTAAGGAATGGTTGGCATTTCTTGAATTCCAAGACTTTAACCTTCCGAATGATATTTGAAATGACGCATTTAAGTGACATCGTACGGACACCGCATCCGCACGTGTCTACGACAAGTATTTGCTTCTTTGCAAGCTTTGGGAATGTTAAGGGGGTAATCAGTTTGACTGAATCATCTGACTGTTTTTTCGACGTTCCCATTGTAGCGCCTTATAATCCGGTGCGCCTTATCTATGGAAGATATAGGACCAAAAACTATTTTTTGGGGGTGCGCCCTATAACCCGGTGCGCCCTATAGTGCGGAAAATACGGTATGTATTTTTAGCTTTTTCCAGTATATCAATATTTGTTAACTCCATAATTAAATACACATATGAGGATGCTGATGTGCCATTGCCTAAACTCCCTCACACAATGCTCCCCTCCAAAGTGAATTTGTTTAGTTATTAGTTACTTGAGTTGCAGTCATGGCAAATAGAGAAACAAGAAGTTGATGACAATGAAAACAAAGCTTAAGATAATAAATACGAAGGATGCAGACACATCGTTTCCCTTGCTAAGGAAAATGACTGTAACCAATAAACCATGTCACTGCATATATAGTCGTTTTGTAGTTTTTTTCCATTTGTTTATTCTGACATAATTACACACATTATTATCTAATCATTTTGTTCATTTTCCATCCATCCACTATCTGCACCGCTTATCCTCAGTAGGGTCGCGGGGGTACTGGAGCCCACCCCTGCCATCCCCGGGCAGTGGGCAGGGGACACCCTGAACTGGTTGCCAGCCTGTTGCACACAGAGACGGACAACTCACTTGCTCATTTAAGCCTAGGGACAATTTGGACCAGCCAGTTGACCTGACATGCATGTTTTTTGAATGTCGGGGCAATACGTAGTGCCCGGAGGAGATCATGCAAACTGCACACTGGAAGGTCCGACCTCATAAACTATGCCGTGTACGCGATAACCACACAGCCGCCATGCTGCCTTAATTCATTTAGTTGCACTTAATCCACCTCATCATTACCATGTATTATGGTTTCATTCTTCTCAGTGCAAGCCTCTCTCTCTCACTCTCTCTCTCTCTCTCTCTCTCTCTCTCTCGTGGTCTCTCTCTCTTGGTCTCTCACTTTCTCTCTCCCTATTCTTCTCTCTCTCTCTATCTTGGTCTCTCTCTTTCTCTCTATCTTGCTCTCTCTACCTCTCTCTCCCTATCCTTCCCTCTCTCTCTCTCTCGATATCTCTCTCTCTGTCAATCGCTCTCCCTCTCTCTTTCTCTCTCTCTGTCAATCTCTCTCCCTCTCTTTCTCTCTCTCTCTTTCTCTGGTGTTCAAACAATGGTCAGCAATGTTGTCAATGCCCTTCTGAGAAAACAGCTAATTCTGTATTTCAATAGCCCAGAATGTATTCTGTTTCATTGTTTGATTGTAATCATAACGTCAACGGAACCTCTGCACTCAACATTTTGTTTCATTCGTAGAAGTTTTGCAGAACCCTGGTGTTGAATTAAGAATGCACAGGAGATAAAATCTTTATATGCATTGCATGACCATATCGGGGAAACTTAACATTCAAAAGTTCATTAATTACATTATATGTCATTAGCGATTTCTTGACCTCTACTTCAAAGGCACATAGTTGAGTGGTTTAATAGTAAGTAGTCAACATGGTGTACCACCCTTGAGATATGAATTTAAAAGGAGAATTGACTTGAAAGAGAAATCTTAGATCTTAAAGTTAAAGTTAGAGTTATTTTTTCCTCTAAATTAATATTGCACAGGGCAGCACGGCGGCGCAGTGGTTAGCACTTGTGCGGCACAGTTCATGTCATGGGAACCTCCTGCGTGGGTTCAAATCCAGCTCCAGACTTCCTGTGCGGAGTTTGTATGTTCTCCCCGTGCTTGCGTGGGTTTTCTCCGGGCACTCCGGTTTCCTCCCACATTCCAAAAACATGCATTTCAGGTGAATTGGCCGGTCCAAATTGTCCCTAGGTGTGAATGAGCGAGTGAGTTGTCCGTCCCCGTGTGCCCTGCGATTGGCTGGCAACCAGTTCAGGGTGTCCCCTGCCCAGGCGAGGCGCCCAGAGATGGCTGGGATGGGCTCCAGCCCCCCCGCGACCCTAATGAGGATAAGCGGTACGGCTGATGAGATGAGATAATATTGCACATCCTTATATTGATGATGTCAGAAAAGTAAAAATATTAAAGCTATCATTTTGCCAGTACAAATGTTTTTTTACCATGTGTACATGCATAATTGTATATTCCAGTCACTGCACCGCAACCATGCCTCCAGACACACGATTTGTTGAACAGGGTATGTAGGGTGCATATGACACAAACAACCAGATGGCAGAAATGGTGACGCACACTTAAGACACAAGACGGTGGAGCAGTCCTTGGGCAGCTAACACTTGCCTCTGGCCTCTTGTGTGTCACTCCTCTGCTCATATTTATAATTCAGGAGGTGTTCCTCAACATCTTTACCACTGCTGCAGCCTTCCCAGTGATCCCCGCCACGGATTTATAATTTATCAGCCGTGCCTATAAATCTTTGATTGTTTTTAGAGCACTCGCTAGGGATGTATTGTATAATTTAGTATTCTGTAAGCCTATTCAGCAAGTAGATACATTCAGACATTTTTTTGAAATAATTGCAAGGTCAAACATTTTCTACCAGGTGCCCAGCTTTTAAATATTAAAATCTTTTTTTTTTTTGCCACACATTTTCAATAATTCCATGCGCATTCAAGGGTGTGAAAATGAGGAGCAATACAGCGGGAGGTAGATTAAAAAAATCCAGCACAGTTAACATCTGATTTACGACATAAATCCGTACCTACAACAACGGGCAGCAGATGCAGATTTTTTCTGAAAAATGCTTGGTTTTTTTTTTTGGTAACCTAATTTTGATAGTGCTATTTTTTCTTTTAAACATATAATAAACAAAGAGTAGTAGGGGGAAAGGCGGTGGGTGACAAAAAAAAAAGCAAAACAAAAGTGTTGGGGAACATCTTCCATGTTTAATAAATTTTTCTCCAAGTCCAGTCTTCATTGTTCGTAAGTGGTGCCCTTGTCTTCCCCTTAGTCTATTCGTTTTTTCCATTCGTTCATTAATTGGGCCTCCTGTATTATTCGAAATGCATTCCTCTCCATTACGAAGATTTCCTCCACAGGGCACACCCACCGCTCCACATATAGATCTTGTTTGTATCATAATCTTGTTATTACTTTTTTGCTTGCCGTCAGGATTTTTAATTTACCAGGTACTCATCAACTCTCTATGAATGCTTATTATTTTAAAACGTGTTGGGAATTAAATACCAAAATGTACCTTTTTACCTAATTGTTCGAATTAGTTATCTGACTCCATTAACCAAACACAACCTACATTCACCCAACAATTTATGCACGCTTGTTTCTTGAGGGAAAAATGAACAGGAAAGCCGACATTTTCAGACAGGGATTTATTTTCCCTAACAATTTAACTAAGTGTACTCCATCGAAAATGGCCGAATTAGTGACGTTTGAGTCCATGTGAGAAGCCTTCTTCTGAAGTCCTTTATCTTTTTTCCTATTGGCCATCTTCTCCCCGCATAAAGGCGTGCCGACTCCTCCCAAGGGCGCGCCAAGGAAGGCCTCTGGGCTTCACCATCTCGTAGACGAGCGTCCCGATGTCTGGGGTACTCAAAACAACGCCTGCGTCAACAACGTCTGGATGCGCTGATTATCTTATCAGCAGTACATACCGTTCATGTAAACAATCTCTTCCACCACTTATGCCTGCCCTGAACTTTCACTTCTCATTGAATAAAGGCACAGTCAGTGAATTACTATAGCATTAAATTCAATAAATGTAACTTGTTTAATTGTATAAAATCCTTTATAGTCAAATGTATAAAATCCTTCAAACGTAAGACAATTTGGGCAGCATTCCAGCACAGCAATCTACCACAACACAGTTACTACATAGCGTGTAAGCAGCAGATTCAAATCAAGTCAAGTCATATTGATTGGCATAGCCCTTCAACACAAAATTTCTCAAAGGACTACGCAGGCCACAGTTACACCACCCCTTGATCTGAAACAGACATGCGGGCATGGAAAAACTCAAAACCTCAACATAAGGAAAATAAGAAACCTTGACATAGGGCCACCCAAGAGGTAATCCTCCTTCCAGGATGACCAGGCTGCAATAGATGTTGCATTGGCTAACGATACACATACTATGTTGAACATAAATAAAAAACATAGGTAACATGTAACATTGTCCAAAAAGTCCATGACAGCAACGATGCTCCTTGATGTAGACTTTGACATGCATCAGGTCCAGGTGCTGGTCTGCTGACTCATCTTGATAAAATTTTCTCCCTCATTTCACCACCAACGAGGCACCCAGATAGGACAGGAAAATAAAAGTAAGAGGTCGGCATCAATTGTAAGCTATAGAATGGAAGTGTGTCTTTAGTCTAGCTTTCTAAAACTTCCACTAAGGTTTCAGAGCATTCCACAGCTCTAGGCCCTGGATGAAGAACACTCTTGAGCCTGCAGATTTCTTCTTGGCTCTTGGAGTCACAAGTAGACCAGAATTTTCCAAGCAGAGGCTCCATGCAAAAACTTAGTGGGAAATCAAATCAACGAGATAAGAGGGGGCAAGTCCAGGAAGACAATTGTATGTAATAAAATAACCTTAAAATCACATCTTAAGCGGACTAGGAGCCAGTCCAAGTTAGCTAATATAGGACTGATATGGTCCAACTTAAATGATGGAGCCAATGTAATAGATTTGAGAACAGAAAATGCACAACAAGACAAATGACAATGTATTAGCAAAACCCCCTAAAGGTAACAACATTTTCATATAGGAAAGCCAAAGGGAAACCATTGTTGACGCTTAAACACAAAAGAACAAGACTGCACTGGGCTAAGAAGAGGCAATCATAGACTGTTGATGACTGGATGAAGGTTATCTTCAGTAATGAGTCACGAATCTGCATTGGACAAGGTGATATGCTGGAACTTTTGTTTGTTCCCATTCTGGTGGGATTTACAAAGAGGACTGCCTAAAGAAAATATTAAACTTTTCAAAGTCCTTAATTAAATGGGGCTACTTGTCAGGCAAAGGCACAGGGGAGATGGCTGTGGTCAAATCTGCAATAATTGCACAAGTTTACATTGACATTTTGGACAGCTTTCGGTCTCGGGCGTCAACATGCCCTGGCGGAACGGCTTGACGTGGAAGACGTGGACGTCGTATGGACCCACATGGCGTCGGTGGACAACCAAGCCTTCTGGCCCCCCTGGTAGACAGAGGTGCGGCTCCTCAGGTGGTTTGCTCCGACGGAGTACTCGCTGACAGCCTGAAAAAGGGAGTCACGTGCTTGCGCCCAGGTGCGGCGGCAGAGAGGTGGCCTTACAAAAGACCTCCTGAAGCTGGTGGCAGCAGTCGGAAACCTTGGACAGATCGAGCAGTGAAGGATTGGGAGCGGACTGGACAGAACGAGAGGTCGTGCATAGGCAGGTCTGGTGGCATTCACCCCCCCACTCCAGAACCGCCCCTATCCGCCAGTTGAAGTGAGGGTTGTGCTGAACCAACCAAGGATGACCCAAGACGAGAGGCTGGCTAGAAGAGGGGAGCAGGTGGAACCAGATCTTCTCAAGTTGGTTCCCGTTTTTATATAAACACATTAACACTGAAAACGTGTGTCACTGTGCCCAGCAGGTGACTGTCCAGAGCTCGGGCGGAACCGGGATTGAAAGGGGGAAAAGGTTTAAACCCATGCTTCGGGCTAAGGCCCTGTCCAGGATGTTGGCCTCAGTTCCAGAGTCAGCAAGAGTGGACAGGAACAGTTTGAAACCGGAACGAAGAATGTGGGCCTGGAGCACTGGTCTTGTGGTCTTGGAGGTCTGGGTGTTGGCTGAGCTCGGTCAGACTCCTCTAAACGTCCGGTGAGCTCCCTTATTGAGTCCTTGCCCGCCACAAAGACCCTCAGACATACATCGCTGAACGACACGCATCAATAGACTATGGTGGATTTAGATGGGTCGCGGGTGGTGGCTGGGATGCTGAGGTGGTGCCCACTCATCTGTGTGAACCGGGAGCTGGCCGGCTCTGGCGACCCCTGTCATGGCGTCGCGCCTGGACCTGATGATTGATACGGGCCGTCAGAGCAATCGCATCGTCGAGATCAGCAGGCGGGGTCGTGGGACACAAGTTCATCCTTCAGGTAGTTGGCCGGATCTGAGCAGGATCCCCACTGAACTTTTCTGGAAAGCTGACTTCAGGCTCAGCCAAAATCATGACTGTAGAGTCCATGGGTTGGACGGGCGGGGAAAGCAGCAGGACGACTGTTGGGAACTCCTTGGCGGGCTGGGCCGATGATGGCACCTGACGGGCAGGGAGCCCCGGGAGTGCAGCCAGCCGTTGCTGTCGCTGCTGAAGTAGCTGTTGTTGCTGCTGAACAAGCCGAAGAACGGCAAAGACGTCACCCGACATCTCTCAGACCTCCCCATTAGTCCGTTGTAAACGCTGCAGGGCGGAAGTAGACCGACTCTCCCCGATCAGTGCTTGTATGAGCATTCGCTGGATCCATTTTTGGTCAGTTCGTACTGTCATGACTGGAATGAAATGTGTATCGTTTCACACAATGCTTTATTAAGGGATTGGGGAAGTAAGGGCTAGAGGAAAAAGACAGCGATCTGGTGCTCGCTGGGCAGGAGGAGTGGGAAGCCCTTGCAAACGAAGCGTGTTTAGAGTTCGGAAGCAATTCGGGCAGCCGGGATAGGAGAACGGAGCATTGGCGGAGATCGGAACAAGTCGGACAGCCTGGACGGGAGACAAAACGTGGATCAGAGATCACAACAAGTCAGGTAACCGGAGACGATCCGGAAGCCAGGGACAGGGGATCGATACAGGAAACTGGAACAAAATCGAGGAGGATACAGGTACAGGTGGAGAACAGAATGGGAGCCGGAGTCGAAAATGCTTGCCTTGCATGTGTGGTGGTTCGCTGATGGACCGTCAAGGGGTGATTCCATATTTTTTTCCCTGTGCTTGGTGAAAGTAGCTTTTACTGGCCGCCACAAAGTTTTTTCATTCATTTGATTTAGTGTTTCTGAATGCCAAAGAGTTTACACTTTTTAAAAACTGATTTTTTTCATGCTTTCTATCTGAGTGTGTTCTACAGAACAGAGTGAGTACTTATCCAAAACTCGTGATTCCATATTTTTTTGCCAGGGGTTGTACAAATAAAGAACTGACATCCCAAGTATAAAACACTAAACTCATCATCTGTGCATTGTCCTTTGCATTCTGTTCGGCTAAATATTCACCCCGCTTGCCGTTACTGTAAGTAGTGTGTAAAATATGCTATATACATTTCTGGGGGAAATATATATCTTAAAAAAGTGCCTTCCTAAAACTGTGTTTTTAGCCTGGATTTAAAGAGGCCCAGGTCAGAAACAAGACGCATCAAGACGCAACAGACAAGGCTCAGTCACCCCCGCGTCTAAATTTTGACCTGGGCACTTCCAGCACAAGTTGGTCCTTGGGCCTCAAACTCTACCAGGATTGTGAACAAATACAAACTCAGGTAAATAATATGGGGTTCTTTAGACACAAACATTAAAAGTTTAAAATAAATTCTAAAAAGGACGGGGAGCCAATGAAGGGAGTTAAGAACAGGGGAGTGGTGCTGGGCCGTTACTTTAAAAAAGGAATTCGTTATAGTTACTCACTACTTATTCCAAAACGTAACTGAGTAAGTAACTGACTTACTCTATAGTATAAGTAACTAGTTACCAGGGAAGTAACTATTTTCATTACTTTAAAAATAAGTTTTAGTATGCCTAATGATTTGAAATTTTCTGAGCACACACGAAACATGGCGTTTACTTGTAATGAATAAAACTTCTGACTATTAGAGATTAGGCTTTTTTCGCTCGGCTCACAAAACGACTCTTCAGGTTCTTTTTGTTGCTGTAATCTCTCAATTACGAACTATCATGTAACATTTTGCACAGAAGGACTTAAAAAGGGGGGAAATAGTAAAGTAAAGTAAGACAAAAAATAAAAACAAGAAACAAAAGGAAAATGCAATAACAAAAAAAGAGATAAAGAAGTAACTTCACGTTTTTATTAAACACATTAACACTGAAAATGTCACAGTTGCCATGGCGCCCAATTGGCCCCGCCCGTGGGCGCCGGCTGAAACTTGTTGTCAGATTGGCTGCCTGCTTTTATTTAAACACTGTCCTGTCAGTCGTTTTTTTTGTGCATCTGCGAATCTCCGTTTTGACTCAGCAAGCCCTGTTTTCGTCTGTCCTGTGTTTTTGTTCTTGTTTTCCTCCCGGCCATCGATCTCTTTTCCCCCCGCTCTCGACTCTGCCTTCGCTCGCCATGGAAATACCACTTCCGCATTCCGAGAAATGTACTCCCCGCGACCAACGATCTCCGGATCGAGTGTGCTCCCCAATAAACTGTGAGTAACGTTACGCGAGTGGATCCTGTTGCCTGTTCTGGCACTGACAGAAAAACACAGGAGACATCATCAGAATACTTCTAGATTTACAAAAACAAAGTTAAACTTTTTTTTCTTTAACCTTTTTATGCTCAACAAATTTGAGGTCAACATAGAATGCCATCCCAGGCATCATTGGGCCGTGGGCAGGGGACACCAAGTGGTTGCCATTCAGTCACAGGGCATATATTACACTCATCAAGCCAAGAAATGTTAAACAAAAATAATAATAATACATTTTCCTTAAGAACTCTCTGAGTCAACGAGCAAACAACATTCTTTCCCTACCAATTTTTTATTGTACGTGCATTGGCAGGAATGTGCCTACTTTAAGGGAAGACCATTTCACAAGTGGAGACGATAGGTTTATGTTTGACATTAAAAGACAAAAACAAACAAATATAAAACCCTATTTCACCATAAAAACAAAAGGAAAAACAAACAAGAACATGAAAATTTCTTTTTTTGATACAAGTCCTCCAAATCAAGATGCATCGCAGAGCTTTCTTAGGCAAGATTCATCAGTATGGGAATGGGAACACTTCCTGCTCGTCTTGAATGCAAAATGCTTTCACTAAACTTTTCTTTTTCTTTCAAGCCTCATTGCCAAGCTGGTTGTATTGGCCAAACTGCCCCCAGGTCAGTTTTCTTCTGACTTCTGAGAAATGAACAAAGTCAATCTTGACTCTGGAGCTCACTGCAAAGGTGGCTTGCAGGCACGCTTTTATCCATCCGCATGTATTTTGCAGTGTCCAGGACACTGGACGTTGAAAGCTAATGGTGTGAACTAGCACAATGTTTGGGCAGGGAAAAAGGGTGGGTTTCTGCCTAACAGCCCTGGTCAAAATATTCTGCAGAAGCACTCAAATTCTCTAAACCAGGGGTGTCTAAACTTTTGGGAAAGCGGGCCAGATTTGGTAAACTGAAAATGTGTGAGAGCTGACTATTCAGACTGGCATTCTATTAAATTTAAATTCACTCTGTCAAAGATTTGCAGTGATAAGGAATGAGTGTTGTGACCTTGAGGCCGCCTTTGTAGCATTTTCATTTGACTGGCAGGGTCTCATAAAAAAGGGTTGCTGTGCCGTTAAAACACAGTGCTCGTTTCCAGATAGATTTTCGTAGTCGCCGCGTTTTGTCTTACAGTGCCTCTTGATGTTATATTCCTTGAAAACAACCACTGTCTCTGCGCAAATTAGGCAGATGCAGTTGTTTCAGATATCAGTAAAAAAAACAAAAACAAAAAAAAAACAAAAAATTTCCACTGAAAGGAGTGGCCCTCACAATCGACTTTCTCTTTTTCTTATTCGGGCCCCGGTGCTGTGGAATGTATTATTTGCCCTCATGTAAGTTTTAGATCAGGGGATGGTGTCATAATAGTCCGTGGTTTGCAATAATCTGTGGTCTGTGCAGTCCTTTGAGACTCTTTGTGATTAAGGGCTATACAAATAAACATGACTTGACTTTACTTTTTTTTATTTAGTGTTGGGGCCTGGCACGCCTCCCTCGACCAGAGGACACCCAATTGGTTTGTAATTAAAACAGGTGTGGGGTGATAGAACACACCTTTTGACATTTTAGACAGGGTCCGTGATTGGGTCATCCTTATTTATTACCGTTATCCCGCCATGAAATTGCCTGTACTTTTTCCAGTCCATCCTGATTTCTGAGGTTTGTTTTTTTGTTTTCTGGTTCTAAAGAGTTGTACTCTCTTTTTTGACAGTTTGTTTGTTATTTTGTTGATAATTTTGTAAATTAATACGATCATTTATGAGCAACATGCTATGCTTCCTGCGTTTGGATCTGCCGCAAATCACAAAATTCATCCCCCTTCCCTAGCTTCCCTCTGTCCTTGCCTCCATCTATCTGTCCATCCATCTCCCCTCCATCCCCTTTCATCTAATTATCCATCCACACATCCATCCCTTCGTCCATCCTTCCCTCCATCCCCCATCCAGCCCTCCATCCTCCCTCCATCCATCTATCCGCAAATTCTAACATCAACCCTCCCTGCATAGCCTCTATTCATCAATTCATTCATTCATACATCCATCTACAAATCACAACATTCATCCTCCTTCCATAGCCTCCCTCCTTCCATCCACCCATCTGTCTGTCCATTAATCCTCCCTCCATCGATCCATCCATCCACTAATATATTCATCCAACCCCCTGACATACCTACCCAACTATCCGTCTACCGCCTGACACACGTACCCAACTTACAATCTATTGATCTGCCCGTCCGTCCGTCCGCTCCCTACATTTGGGTCTGCCGAAAATCACAAAATTCATCCGCGCTCCCGAGCTTCCATCTGTCCTTCCCACCATTCATCCACCAGCCTGTCCATTCATCCTTCCCTCCAACCATCTATCCGCATTTTACAACATCCATCCTCCCTCTGTCCCTGCTTCCATCCATCCACCCATCCATCTGTCCATCAATACATCCACCAATACATCCATACAACCCCCCGACATACTCACCTAACTATCCATCCAACCGCCTCACACACAATCTATCAATCTGTTTGTGCATCCATGCGCCCGTCCGTCTGTCCATCTAGCAATTCAGTCCTTTACATGTCACATCAATGTTTTTTTTACCACAATGGTAAAAGTGGCAGTATCTGTATTGTGGCTGCTACCAAGGACTATTTTCTTCATATAATCAGTCCAGACTTTTATACGAGCCTTCGCATTTACATGCAGCTCTAAGCTTCAGGGAATCAGCTGGTGCGTGCACAACCTCTGATGGCGCACTTCCAGAGAGCACAGGCACTTGCGCGTGTGTGTTTGTGTGTGCGTGTGTTTGGTGGGTGGGGGATTACCCAGATGGCCAGGCTGATGATGCTTAAGGGAAGCAGCCAACAAGCCCAGAGCAGACGCAGGTCATCCAAAAGATGGTAACCTTTTTTTGCAAAAGTACAACGCAAATAATAATAACTTTGATTTCCACACACACGTGGGCAAGAGAACATTTTCCTGTTTGCTTCTAACACTTTTCAAAATTAGATTCCACTGAGGATATTCACAGCGATTTTCATTTTTAATTGCAACACATGGCAAATATTCTTACTGATCCAAATGGTTAAAAACATTGTATATTTGTCCATGCTAGATTTAATGTTGAATTGAGTCAAATCTCTGTTTTCTTCCAAATTTAGTTCAGTTTGGTATCATCAGATCATAAAGTAACCCTCCTAGCTTATTTTGTACCTCAAATGAAAAAAAGTAATATCAGGAGATCAGAACAGACCAGGAAACCCCAGAGCATTTGTTTCAGTTCTTTATTTAAGGAAGCGTTCAGGGCTTGCGGGAGACGTGATGGCCGTCAGACGTCAGCAGCGGAGCCGGATAGATAGCTTCAGATCAAGTGGCTAATCGTGCGGAAGTCAGGCAGGTCGAGTTTACCGGGGCTGGAGAGGAGATCGAAGCGTGGGACGGAAACAGGTCCGATCAGAGGCAGGCAGAAACAGGTAAACAGAGTTCTTTGACGAACGGGAAATCAGGAGAGTCACACAGAGTTACAAATGTACACTCTGACGAGGAGGTCTGGGCGCAGCGTGCTTAAGAGCGAAGTGCCAGCCAATCAGAAGGCGCCCACATGATTGCTCCAGGTGATCAGAGTTAGTAATCATGACAGAACCCCCCCCCCCCCCCCTCAAGGGACGGCTCCAGAAGTCCCCCCCCCCCGCCCCCCCCCCCCCAAAAAAATAAATAAATAAATAGAAATAATCCAAGGGCAGGCCAACAGGTATTCCAGAAAGTCACAGAGAACAGAAAAAAATGCAGGAACTCCAAGGGAAAAAGCCAGAAGTCAAAAATAATCCAAACAAGTGCAAAAAGCATTCCAATACGTCACCCGGAAGGATCCAAAGCAAGTCACCCGACATCCTTGGCAGTCACAGAGTCCACAGGCACGTCTCCAACAACCCAAAAAAAAGGAATAAACAATCCAACAAACAATGACGAGAGACAATGTTACTGAAAAAAAAAAAACTGCAAGTCAGAATAGTACAGTACCTAGAATTCCCCCGAATGGACAGAGACCCCCTCATCAGCATCCGAAGGGGCGGCAGAGGGTGGATCCGGAGGTGAGCGTGTAGAAGGCCCTCAGGGACGACCACGGTGCAGGGCTGGTTGGTCCGGGTGTAGTCGGTGGAACTCCTTCACGAGGGAACGGTCCAGGATCTGCCTGGTGGGAATCCATGACCTCTCCTCCGGGCCATATCCCTCCCTGTCGAACAGGTATTGAAGTCCTCGTCCTCTGTGTCGGGAGCGGCCCCATCCAGCATGCGTGGGGCCGGAGGAGGAGGAGTCTCGGGTGCCAATGGGCTCTGACGGATGGGCTTAATCTGGGAGACATGAAAGGTAGGATGCACCCTCATTGATCTCGGCAGGCAGAGACGGACCACTGAGGGGTTGATGATCTTTTCCACTATGAATGGACCAAGGAATCGAGGCGCCAGCTTCTTGGATTCCACCCTCAGCGGTAGGTGAGTGGAAGAGAGCCAAACCCTTTGGCCCACCTGATAGTCCGGAGCAGACCTTCGTCGCCGGTTAGCCCCAGTCGAATGGTACTTGCCTGCCCGAAGGAGTGCTGTCCTGGCTTGTGCCCAGATAAGTCGGCAGCGCCGGGCATTCGCTGTCGCAGACGGGCAGGAAGCCTCCCCCTCTTGGCTGGGGAACAGGGGAGGTTGGTAACCATACACGCACTGGAAGGGAGAGATTCCCGTAGAGGAGCTGACGAGGGAATTGTGGGCATACTCCACCCAGAGCAAGTGCTTGGCCCACGAGAGCGGTTCCAGAGACACCATGCAGCGCAGCGCTGTCTCCAAGTCCTGATTCACTCGTTCAAACTGTCCGTTGGACTGGGGATGGAACCCTGATGAGAGACTGACTGACGCCCCCAGTAGACGGCAGAATTCTCTCCAAAATCCTGACGAAAATTGAGGACCCTGGTTAGAGACAATATCATTTGGAATGCCATGGAGGCGAAACACGTTCTGCTGCACGGCCTGGGCGGTTTCTTTAGCGGAGGGGAGTTTGGGTAGACAACAAAATGTGCCATTTTACTGAACCGATTAACTATGGTCAGGACGGTAGTCATACCTTCAGATTCAGGCAACCCAGTTACAAAGTCCATAGCAATATGTGACCATGGTCGATGAGGGACCGGTAGGGGATGTAGTAGACCGGCCGGACGCTGGCGCAGACTTGACAAGCCAGGACGTAGTCTTTTATGTCTCTAGCCATGGAAGGCCACCAAAAATGCCGAGACACAAACCTTGGGTTCGCGCTGCCCCTGGGTGGCAAGACAGGTGGGAATCGTGCCCCCATTGATGGACCTCTGAATGTAGGGACTCTGGGACAAATAATCGGCCCTCGGGACAGGAGCTGGGGCCGGCTTGGTCTCGTAGCGCTTCAATCACTCGCCTCTCCACGTCCCATGTGACGGTTGCAACCATGCGCGATGCTGGGAGAATGTTTGCCGGACCATGGGGTTGGTCCTCTGGTTTCTGGAACTGTCTAGAGAGGGCGTCGGGTTTTACATTGCGGGAACCGGTTCTGTAGGACAGGGTGAAATTAAAGCGGGCAAAAAACAGAGACAGACGCGACCGTCGCGGGTTTAGTCACTTGGCCGAACGGATGTATTCTAAATTCTTGTGGTCCGTCCAGACAATAAAAGGCACCGTCACCCCCTCCAGCCAGTGCTGCCACTCTTTTAGCGCTAGCTTAATGGCCAGCAACTCACGATCCCTCACATCGTAGTTGCGCTCAGCCGGGGATAACCGCCGGGAGAAGAAGGCGCACGGGTGCATCTTCTGGTCCTTTGAAGATCTCTGGGACAGGACAGCCCCAACACCCACATCCGACGCGTCCACTTCAACCATGAGTTGCCGGGCGGGGTCTGGTACCTGAAAAATAGTGGCCGTGGAGTTTTAAGTTTATTGGAGGCCTCATCAGCTGTGGGGGACCACCGGAAAGTGTCCTTGGGGCTGGTAAGAGCCGTGAGGGGAGCTACCATCGAACTGTAATTACGGATGAACCATCTGTAGAAATTAGCGAACCCAAGAAATTGCTGGAGCTTTTTACGATTCTCCGGAACAGGCCAAAAGGTGACAGACGATACTTTGGCCAGATCCATCTGTAGCTTCCCTTCGGTTATTATGTAGCCCAAGAATGAAACAACCTTGGAGTGGAACTCACATTTCTCGGCTTTGACAAACGGAGTTCTCCAGGAGTCGACGGATGACAAGCTGAACGTGTTTCTGATGTTCCTCTCGGGACTTGGAAAAGATTAGAAAGTCATCCAGATATACAAAAACAAAACGGTTCAGCACATCCCGTAACACGTCATTAATCAGAGATTGGAAGACAGCGGGAGCGTTGGTTAACCCGAACGGCATTACCAGATATTCGTAGAGGCTGGTGGGGGTGTTGAACGCCGTCTTCCATTCGTCTCCCTCCCGGATACGGACCAAATGGTAGGCGTTACGGAGATCGAGTTTCGTGAATATCGTGGCCCCTTGTAGTAACTCGAAGGCAGAAGCAAGTAATGGTAACGGGTAACGGTTCTTTACCGTGATATCGTTGAGTCCCAGCTAATCGATGCAAGGTCGGAGGGACCCATCCTTCTTCCCAACGAAGAAGAACCTTGCTCCCGCTGGCGAAGAAGAGGTTCGAATGATGCCGGCCGCCAGGGCATTTGATATATATTTGTCCATAGCCCCCCTCTCTGGAACCAACAGGGAATAGAGCCGACCCCGAGGGGGAGCAGGAGATCAATAGCGCAATCATAAGGCCTATGGGGCGGCAGGGAAGAGGCTTTTGCCTTGCTCAAAACTTCCCATAAACGATGGTAGCACTCAGGAACCCGGGACAGGTCGGGTGGAGTCTTCGGGGAAACGGAACTATCTGATCGAGAGGCCGCGCGCAGGCAGGCTTGATGACAGTCCATATCCCACTCCAATATCGAGCCAGAATGCCAATCAAAATGTGGATTATGTTGGACCAACCAGGGGTGGCCAAGAACTATAGGTTGACCTGGGGAGTGCAGCAGATGAAAACAGATTTTCTCTCGGTGATTACCGGACAGTCTTAATTCGACGGGGAACGTTATTTGTGAAACGGTGCCCAGCAAGTGCCCATCTAGCGGTTTTGTGCCAAGATTGGACTAGGGAGTGTTTTTACAGGTATTCCGAAACTTGCAGGCGAGGGACAGATCGAGTCAATCAGGGCCGGAAATGTCAGCGCAGAATCGGAGAGGTAGAGTGAAGCCTGGATAACGGGTCTAGCATCTTTGGGAGCAGATACAAGGGCTGAGCTCAATCGGACGCCCCCTATGTCCGACGAGCGTTTGGCTTTTACCGGACAGGTGGCCACGCAATGTCCCTTGCCGCCGCAGTATAAGCATAATTGTTCAACGAACCTTCGCTGACGTTCCTCAGGGGAAAGGGAGACCCGGTCCACCTCCATTTTTCTACGATGGGGAAGGCCGGGACCTGGGGATTTGGTACGTTACCCTTTTCTGGAGGCGGGCGGGCAACGACTCGATTCGGACCTCCCCGCTCCCGTTGTCTTGCCTGAACCCGGCCGTCGATCCGGGCTATTAATTCCATCGCCTCATCTAGCATAACCGGGGAAGCGTGTGACACCAATTCATTTTTAAGATAGTCTGCCAAACTATGCAAATAAGCGCCAACCAGCGCCTCTTCGTTCCATTGGCTTTGTGCCGCGAGGGTACGAAAGTCAACTGCATAATTGGCTATTGTGCGCCTTCCCTGGCGAATGTTCAGTAGCGAACGGGAGGAATCGGCCGACGAAGAACCCGAATCAAATACCTTTGTCATCTCTTTGGCCAAAAGTCGCACCTCTCTCGTAGGCGGCCGTTCCCCAAAGGCGGGCTCTTCCCCGTGAGGTGGTTTATAACGAACACCACTTTCGCCGCTTCAGTCGCGAAATTACGGGGCTGGAGATCGAATAACAACTGGCAATTTACTAAGAATGGACAGATCTGGGCGGGATCTCCACAAAACTTCTCTGGCTCGCCCACTCGTGGCTCAGCAAATTTGGCGGAGGTCTGGGCAGCGTGCTTAAGAGCGAAGTGCCAGCCAATCAGAAGGTACCCACATGATTGCTCCAGGTGATCAGAGTTAGTAATCATGACAAGTAAAGCTGGTCATGGAATAAACATCTTAATCAAGAGCAGGGGTCAGCAACCTTTTCGGTGTGAAGTGCCACTTTCAAACGTCCTTGTAAATCAGTGTGCCACACCAAGATCAATGACTCGCACATTTTTTTAATATCCAACAGAGCTGGCATTTTACACCAGTCCAAATATACAACAAGGATATACATTTTAATCATATAATTGATAAAAAAGTTCCAAGGCACACCGTCCGTCGAAAATGTTTGAAAATGAAGTTATGTCAAATATTTCACTGTACTGCCTCATTAGCAGATAAGTAGTACAGTGGAACCTCGGTTCTCGACCATAATCCGTTCCAGAAGCCTGGTCGAGAACCGATTTGGTCGATCACCGAAGATCAATTTTCCCATTAAAAATAATGTAAAATTGTTTTAATCCGTTCCAACACCTTGAATGTTTAGCATGAATGATCAACGTGATCATAAAGCTAACACATGCTAATCGTACGTTCGCGTTATCGTAATATTCCGTACAAACGATTACGCTAACATGAATGTGTAAAAATAAAAAATCAGATCGTTTACAAGTCATTTAGCACCGGGTCTCCACAACAAGTGGTGAGCGGTTTCCTTGGAAAGGGGACTCAGTTCCAACACGCTGAATGTTTACCTAAATGATCAACGTAATCATAAAGCTAACACATGCTAATCGTACGTTCGCGTTATCGTAATATTCCGCACGAAAGATTACGCTAACATGAACGTGTAAAAATAAAAAAAAGGATAAAGAAAATAATTATAAATAGGAATTCTTACCTTTGTGGTGCTCAGTATCAAGCAAAAAAAGAGGCACGTGTGCACGTTGGTACAATGTATGTGTTTCACCCGGTGCGGTTAGAAGGGGGCACCAACTGTCAATGTAAACACGGTAAAGCTGAGTGACATACTTCAGTGTTTACATTGACAGTTGGTGCCCCCTTCTAACCGCACCGGGTGAAACAAATACATTGTAACACACGTGATAAAAGTTGGTCACGAGGGGTGGGGGCCATCTCCACCCGTGCGCAACTCAGCATAATGTGTGAGTGTGTACGCTACGGTGCGTAGCGTACGCACTCACACACTACCGGTGTTCGAAGACCGATTTTTTGACCAAACAGCGAAGCAAGAATTTCTCGAAATTTTGGGTCGAGCACCGATTTGTGCGAACTGAGAGGCGTTCGAAAACCGAGGTTCCACTGTATATAAAAAGAAGAAAATAATACTTCAAATAAAAAAGAACGATGTGCTTTATGTTTTTATTTTTTTTAAACCGCTTTGTTAAACAAATTAAGTTATTAAATGTACTATGCTACTTCAAGAGCAGATAATTAGTACATAAAAAGTATATAAAAATCTACTGCCACCTACCTATATGGATGGCTATTACAGTTCCTCGTCTGAAGATTGCAAAAATACTTAGTAATGGCCTGATTTTTTGAAAAGATAAAATTGGGCAAATTCCAGCGGCACACTAGACAAGGACTCACGGCACACTAGTGTGCCCTGGCACACTGGTTGAAAAACACTGGTATAACTGACCAATTTATCTTCCTCTATTTTTGTTCATCAATCAACTAAAAAATGAAGGTGAATAACAAGTGGAAAGGCCTGTAGCCACCCATGACTTTGCCACAAGAATTAACCAGAATCAACCATTCTTCATTAACAATGAACTACAATCAAAAAACAAGTGCTATTGACAGCTACATTACCGTTCAGCAATAATATCTTGATGCAGAAAATATCAAAACATGAAATAACAGCAGCAAAGCAGAAGGCATGCGCGCGCACACACGCACACACACGCACACACACGCAAACACATGCACACACACGCTTCTTAAAAATATTCGCCATCAGTAAATGGTTGTGTGTACTTTGCTATTCAATGAGCAATGTGATAGCGTTGGTGTTTTTAGGGGTTACAAAGGTTTTCAGGGTCTTGTCAGACACTCATCCTTAAATTCATGTTCATGTTTTGTCTCGTAACGACGTTTAACACTTGCTGTGCGTGCTTCAACACTCTCGAGGCATAATGCACAAAACAGCACGGTCAAAGCCCCATTCGTCTGTCCACGCTGGCTAAAAAGAATGAGACGTTTTCGCTAGAGGAACGTGATTCGTTCGTTTATCGCTGCTATTTGTTGGCTGCGCTAAAACACAGAGCTCTCCTCTGCGAGACGCGGCGCAGACACGCGCTCACACACAAAACAGAAAAGGAGTGGCCTTAAACACGGCGCGCAAATGAAAATGTCAAAATTTCAGGTAGAAATGCGCTTTAAAAAAAGTCATTTTTATTTGTATTATTTTGCCGTGCGTTCGCGTGCTACTGGTTAACCCCTCGCGTGCCACTGCTGGCACGTGCGTTGCCGACCCCTGATCTAGAGTAATCTCACTGCAATTATGTTGTTATATAGAATACGTAGTTTATTTATTTTTTATTTATCTACCTTGCTCATATCCCTCAAGAGGGGTGACCGACAGCAAGACAAACACATACAATAACAAAGAAAATAAAAGGGAAAAAAATGCATAAAAACACACAAAAAAATTTTGGACCATGGCCAACTCAATTGCCCAAACACCCAAACAAGTCAGGCACCTCGGCACCTAAGTTGGTCATGCTTTCGTCCCTCCAGATGACACCAGAAAGCGGCCATGTCACTCGGGTCACGGTGACACAACACACTCTTTTGTTCAACAGCAGGGCCCGACAGCTTTCACTGGTTTACCCCTGCCGCATCATACGGGTGCCCAGCCCATCCTTAAGAACACGTCCACAATCCCACTATCCTTTCACAACACCTCTCGACTCCTTTCTATCACCAACAAGGGCTCTAGCTTCCATTATATTTAGACCTCTTTCCTGCAGTGCACTTATAACACCATCCATCCACGTCAATCGCGGCCTTCCTCTTGGTCTCCTTCCATTGACTTCTGCTCTGTAGATCCTGTTCAACATTCGCTCCTCATCCATCCTCTCCATGTGTCCAAACCAACCGAGTACTCTCTTATCAACACGCTTGCTCAGTTCCACGACTACTCCAGTTCTGTCTCTCACAATTTTACTTCTTAATCCATCCAATTTGTCACTCCTAACATAGTCCTCAAACACTTAATCTCAAAAACATTTAATTTCCTTCTTAAATCTGCGTTCAGGCTCCAAGTCTCCGCACCACATAACAAGTCGGCACAATCACACTCTCATACAGTCCCCTCTTAACATCCATACTCATACTCTTGTTGTTCATCACTCTCCCCAGAGCACCCAAAACCTTGCTTCCTTGATTCACTCAGTGCAATACCTCGCACTCCATTCCACCAACTGCAGCCGCATCACAACCCAAGTACCTAAAGCTGAATACGTAGTAATCTGTATTAAAATGTCTCTCTCTCTCTCTCTCTCTCTCTCTCTCTCTCTCTCTCTCTCTCTCTATATATATATATATATATATATATATATATATATATATATATATATATATTAAAAAAAAAGCATATATCGCATGCAAAAGGGCAAAAGGGCACCCCTGGTCATTTTCAAGATTTTCCTTTATAACAGACGGTAGACACAAACACGTAACGTTTTCACACCAAGCTTTATTTAGGGAAGCGGAGCAGTCATGCGCAGGAACCCTTACACCCATGATTCGGCGATTGCCGGGCAGAAGAAGCAGGCCAGAAAAGTCAGGCACGGGAAAACAGGAAGCCCGGGGCAGACGAGCAGGATACCGGACAGGACAGGACAGACGGGATTGATACCAGATACAGGATAACGGGGCATGGATCAGGGATCAATAGAGGATACTGGATAGACGGGATCAATGCCGGATACAGGACACAGGATACAGCAATATTCGGGAAAAGAATGGGAGTCAGAGTCAAAATGCTTGCCTTGCAAGTGCGGAGGTTTGTTGACGGACCGACCAGGAGTGAATGAGATCACTGAGTTTTAAATAGTAAGGGAGCCAATCAGGCAACGAGCGGCAGCTGGCACCCAATGAGCGGGCACAGGTGAGGGCAATAGGTAATTGCGACAGAACCCTTCCCTCAAGTGACGCTCCAAAAGTCCGAAAAAACAAAGTACAGTACTCCTTAGACTGAACTTGATGCCCTAGAGGAAGGTGGCGCTAAATCAGCATCCGGAGGTGTGGCAAGAGCCGGACCAGAAAGAGGCTGAGCGGGCAGGAAGGCATCGCAGGCTGGCAGACAGGCATCGTGTCAGGCGGGCTGACGGGAGTCATGTCAGGCGGGCCGACGGGCAGGTGGACAGCTGTCGAGTCAGGCGGGCCGACGGGTATTCGGACGGGCGTCGAGTCAGGCCGGCAGCTGGGTAGGCATCGAGTCAGGCGGGCAGACAAGTAGGCAGACGGGCGTCGAGTCAGGCGGGCAGACGGGCAGGCGGATTGGGGTTGAGTCAGGCGGGCAGACGAGTCGGACGGGCGTCGAGTCAGGCAGACTGTTGGGCAGGCAGACAGGTGTCGGGTCAGGCAGACAAACAGGCAAGCAGATGGGCGTCGAGTCAGGCACGCCGACTGGCGTCGCGTCAGGCAGGCCAACGGGCAGGCAGACGGGTGTGTCAGGCAGGGGGACGGACGAATCAGGTAGGCGGATGGGCGAGTCAGGCAGGCCGATGGGCGAGGCAGACAGGCGGACTGGAATCTCGGACATATCGGGCTTTGAGGGAGTGGCCTCAGAACAGACAGGATGAGAGGCTGTCATTCTATCCAGTCATCATCAAATCATTCTAAAGTGCGACATGACATGGACATTAAAAATGTTTATTCCCTGTATTGTTGTTGTTCTTGGGACCCATGTTCAATAGCAACGCAAAAGCACAAACTAGAAAAAAAATAACTTTGAAAATGACGTACCCCTTCACTCATTGACGGTCTGGATAGAAGTGGGGCTAAAGCTAGGCTAACTCGCACCGCTAAGTGCATCTTGGCTCCACTCGTTACATGTCAAATCTTGTTTGATTCGACTTTTTTTGGCTATTTTCAGCTATTTTGACATGGCTATTTTGGGTCGAACACCGTTTTGGTTGACTACTGAGGCTGTTGTAAATTCAGGACTATAAGCCGCTACTTTTTTCCCCAAACGTTCAACCCTGCGGCTTACTCTGTGATGCTGCCAATTTATGTAATTTTTCTAACAGCCGCCAGCGGCGCTCGAGTTCAAGGCACATGACGCAGCTTAAAAGCTAAACGCGATCGAGCAGTCCGATGAAGAAGGAAACAGAGCTACTGCATGCAAACTTTACCCAGCGAGCGTATTGCTAGCGTGTTTTTGAATAAGGGAGCATGGGACGACGTCTACATGGAGAAGTTTCTTTCCCATACTAAAGGAGGGCAACTTTGATGACGTCAGTTATAGGGAGGAAGATGAGAACGGTTTACCAGGATTTCTACATATTCGGTACGTTTTTTTAACACACCCATTAACCGTATTGCGAGCGTGTTGTTAGTAGCGTTTTGCTACCCTTCACAGGCACGGTTTGGGATGAAAGTTATAATACTATTATTAAAGCTTTGAAAACTCTCTCGGTGTACCGTCTTTCTTTGTAAATATGTGCAACCATGTATAATATGTATTTGCAACTGTATATTTTTGTAATGTATTTATTTGTATTTATTTTGGACACTTACTCTGATAAGTCTTGCACTGACCAATTAAAAAGAAGGGGCGTAACAGACGCGGTGGATGACGGGTATTGGGGACCGGTAAAGGTGAGTGTTTGTGGACACGGCAGACAATAGTGGATATATATTTTTCCCACCCTTACCTTTGGAAATATACCCTTTTTTTCCTTGGATTACTTTTAACGGGACCTGGACTCTGCAGGTCTGCATCAAATCTTAACTACTGGTATCATTTTCCGTTCATTTTGCCGGCTGTGGTTTTTGAACTGTGTAATAAGAGCTTGCTCTGTCCACTCCACGCATCGGCCCGGTATTGCAGTACCTCCGGGAATGGTGCATTCGCAATGATCGCAGCAAGGCTTTAGGGCTAGGACCTTAGCTTGGCCTTTTGGCTGAGAGTAAGTGTCCCGGCTCCTAGGCTTTGTAGCGTATTATGAACTGACTGATAACGGATAATGGATGATGAATAACGAAGATAGAACAATAACCCTTAAAAAACCCAAAACCCCCTCACTTAAAATCGCGGGACTCAAAGTAGGCTTTTTGTGATTGTGTTACATATTTCCATGCGGGCGCATGCGGCTTATACACAGGTGCGGCTTGTGTAAGTACAAAAGCGGTCCTCTTAAAATGTGGTGGGTGTGGCTTATACTGCACTGCTCTCTATAGTTCGGAATTTACGGTATATATGTATACATATATATATATATATATATATATATATATATATATATATATATATATATATATATATATATATATATATATATATATATACATATCGATAGATAGATAGATAGATAGATAGATAGATAGATAGATAGATAGATAGATAGATAGATAGATAGATAGATAGATAGATAGATAGAAAGATAGATAGATAGATAGATAGATAGATAGATAGATAGATAGATAGATAGATAGATATAAGATTTAAATTCCAGCTAATTCTTCTCTAGTGCTTCTTCTCTCGGCAATTTCAACCGGGCTGGATTAAAACTCTGGGAGGGCCTGACTTGGCCCGTGGGCTGCATGTTTCACACCTGTGGGTTAGGCTAATTGCTTGTGTCCATGGTCCTGAATCTGATAGAATAGAATTTTGTATGTAATGAGAGTAGACCTGGCACTCCAGGGTTAACATGTAATCAGAACATAAAAGGGGCTTGGTGTAATATTTAGTGCCTCCTAGTGGTACTTTTTTACCCTTATTCTGTAATTTTTTTTTTTTCATTTGAATTGATTGTAGTAATAGGCAAATTAAATGAACTATCATACAATGGTAATCTTTATAAATATTTATAGGTGGATAAATTTGTATTTCTATACGTAGCGGTATCCCTACGTAGTAATTGTACTACTACAATCCCCTGTAAGTAAACACCCAAAATAAATGTCTTCTGCTTTTACGTGCCCACACTTTCTTGAGTAAATATTTTGTGTTCATATATATCCAAATACTCCTCCTTGATCTGCTACCTTATCGTGGTGGAGGAGTTTGTGTGTCCCAATGATCCTAGGAGCTATGTTGTCGGGGGCTTTAAGCCCCTGGTAGGGTCACCCATGGCAAACAGGTCCTAGGTGAGTGGCCAGACAAAACGCAGATCAGAAGACCCCTAATGATGAGAGAAAACTTTGGTCCTTGATTTCCCTCGCCGGGACGCGGGTTACCGGGGCCCCCTTCTGGAGCCAGGCCTGGAGGTGGGGTCCGCTGGCGAGCGCCTGGTGGCCGGACCCTTACCCACGGGGGCCGGCCGGGCACAGCCCGAACGGACGACGTGGGACCCTCTTCCCATGGGCTCACCACCTGTAGGAGGGGCCAAAGGGGTCGGGTGCGCAGAGAGCTGGGTAGCAGCCAAGGGAGGGGTCCTTGGCGCGACGATCCCCGGCTACAGAAACTGGCTTTTGGGACATGGAACGTTACCTCTCTGGCAGGGAAGGAGCCCGAGTTGGTGCGTGAGGTTGAGAAATTCCGACTAGATATAGTCGGACTCACCTCTACGAACGGCTTGGGCTCTGGTACCAGTCCTCTCGAGAGGGGTTGGACTCTCTTCCACTCTGGAGTTGCCCGTGGTGAGAGGCGCAGAGCCGGTGTGGGCATATTAATTGCTCCACGGCTCGGCGCCTGTACGTTGGGGTTCACCCCGGTAGACGAGAGGGTAGCCTCCCTCCGCCTTCGGGTGGGGGGACGGGTCCTGACTGTTGTTTGTGCTTATGCACCAAATAGCAGTTCGGAGTACCCACCCTTCTTGGGGTCTTTAGAGGGTGTGCTTGAGAGCGCGCCCCCTGGGGACTCCCTCGTACTGCTGGGAGACTTCAACGCTCACGTGGGCAATGACAGTGAGACCTGGAAGGGCGTGATTGGGAAGAACGGCCCCCCTGACCTGAACCCGAGTGGTGTTTCGTTATTGGACTTCTGTGCTCGTCATGGTCTGTCCATAATGAACACCATTTTCAGACATAAGGGTGTCCATATGTGCACTTGGCACCAGGACACCCTAGGCAGTAATTCGATGATCGAGTTTGTCATCGTTTCGTCGGACCTGCGGCCGCATGTTCTGGACACTCGGGTGAAGAGAGGGGCGGAGCTGTCAAGTGATCACCACCTGGTGGTGAGTTGGCTTCGATGGTGGGGGAAGATGCCGGCCTGACCCGGCAGACCCAAGCGTGTTGTGAGGGTCTGTTGGGAACGGCTGGCAGAATCTCCTGTCAGAAGAAATTTCAATTCACACCTCCGGCAGAACTTCGCCCATGTCCCGAGGGAGGCGGGGGACATTGAGTCCGAGTGGACCATGTTCCGCGCCTCCATTGTCGAGGCGGCTGATCGGAGCTGTGGCCGCAAGGTAGTCGGTGCCTGCCGCGGTGGCAACCCTCAGACCCGTTGGTGGTCACCGGCGGTGAGGGATGCCGTCAAGCTAAAGAAGGAGTCTTATCGGGCCTTCCTGGCCTGTGGGACTCTGGAAGCAGCTGGCAGGTATCGGCTGGCCAAGCAGAATGCGGCTTTGGCGGTTGCCGAGGCAAAAACTCGGGCATGGGAGGAGTTTGGCGAGGCCATGGAAGCCGACTTCCGAACGGCTTCGAGGAAATTCTGGTCAACCATCCGACGTCTTAGGGGGAGGAAGCGGTGTGCCATCGACACTGTGTATAGTGCCGATGGGGCGCTGCTGACCTCGACCCGGGACGTTGTGAATCGGTGGGCGGAGTACTTCGAAGACCTCCTCAATTCCACCGTGCCGTCTTCCTCTCGGGAAGCAGAGCCTGAGGACTCTGGGTTGGGCTCTCGTATCACTGGGGTTGAAGTCACCGAGGTTGTCAAAAAACTCCTCGGTGGCAGGGCCCCGGGGGTCGATGAGATCCGCCCAGACTTCATTAAGGCTCTGGATGTTGTGGGCGTGTCATGGTTGACGCGCCTCTGCAACATCGCGTGGACATCGGGGACAGTGCCTCTGGACTGGCAGACTGGGGTGGTGGTTCCCGTCTTTAAGAAGGGGGACCGGAGAGTGTGTTCCAACTACAGGGGAATCACACTTCTCAGCCTCCCTGGTAAGGTCTATTCAGGGGTACTGGAGAGGAGGGTCCGCCAGGAAGTCGAATCTCGGATTCAGGAGGAACAGTGTGGTTTTCGTCCTGGCCGTGGAACACTGGACCAGCTCTATACACTCTTCAGGGTCTTTGAGGGTGCATGGGAGTTTGCCTGTCCGGTCTACATGTGTTTTGTGGACTTGGAGAAGGCATTCGACCGTGTTCCTCGGGAGGCCCTGTGGGGGGTGCTTCGGGAGTATAGGGTACCGCACAGTCTTATCCGGACTGTGCGGTCCCTGTATGCCCGGTGCCAGAGTCTGGTCCGCATTGCAGGCAATAAGTCGGATTCGTTCCCGGTGAGGGTTGGGCTCCGCCAGGGCTGACCTTTGTCACCGATTCTGTTTATAACTTTTATGGACAGAATTTCTAGGCGCAGCCTTGGCGGGGATGGAGTCCGGTTTGGGGGCCTCAGCATTGCGTCACTGCTTTTTGCAGATGACGTGGTGCTGTTGGCTTCCTCAGCCCGTGATCTTCAGCTCTCGCTGGAGCGATTCGCAACCGAGTGTGAAGCGGCCGGGATGGGGATCAGCACCTCCAAGTCCGAGGCCATGGTTCTCAGTCGGAAAAGGGTGGTATGCTCCCTCCGTGTCGGGGAGGAGGTCTTGCCCCAAGTGGAGGAGTTCAAGTATCTTGGGGTCTTGTTCACGAGTGAGGGTAGGATGGAACGGGAGATCGACAGACGGGTCGGTGCAGCGTCTGCCGTCATTCGGACCCTGTACCGGTCTGTCGTGGTGAAGAGGGAGCTGAGCCGAAAGGCAAAGCTCTCGATCTACCGGTCGATCTACGTTCCTACCCTCACCTATGGTCATGAACTTTGGGTCATGACCGAAAGAACTCGATCCCGGATACAAGCGGCCGAAATGAGTTTCCTCCGCAGGGTGGCTGGGTTCTCCCTTAGAGATAGGGTGAGAAGCTCAGTCATCCGGGAGGGACTCGGAGTAGAGCCACTGCTCCTCCGCGTTGAGAGGAGCCAGTTGAGGTGGCTCGGGCATCTAATAAGGATGCCTCCTGGACGCCTCCCTCGGGAGGTGTTCCGGGCATGTCCCACCGGCAGGAGGACCCGGGGGCGGCCCAGGACACGTTGGAGAGACTATGTCTCTCGGCTGGCTTGGGAACGCCTCGGGGTCCCGTCGGATGAGCTGGAGGAAGTGGCTGGGGATAGGGACGTCTGGGCTTCCCTTTTAACGCTACTGCCCCCGCGACCCGACCTCGGATAAGCGGAAGACAATGGATGGATATATCCAAATACTTTTTATCGATTTTTTTTTGTTATCTTTAATCTTGTTTAATCTAAATGTGTAACTGGAGTGCCACGTCCAATTTCGTTGTCACAAAATGTTCTACTCATTTTGTAACAATGATAATAAATGTATAATTATATTCTAGTCTAGTTGCAACTATGCTTGTCTGGCATCCTGCTCCTAACCCTGTTTATAGACAAGTGTGACGTGGCTAAGTTTGCATTGTTGAAGCAGAATGGCAGAATTTGTGTAAGTTTATAGCAGCCCATTGACCCCAAAAGATCCTATATTAAAGATAGGAATAGCTCAAAGTAGCTGCAAGATAGCGACTTTATTTTAGTCATCAAAGTAAACAAAAACAAACATTATTTTAACGACGCTGGATTCTTTCCTTTGAAGGTACTAGAAAATAATGAAAAATTGGCCTTTGAAATGCTTAAAAAGTGCTTTAATTTGGTCATGAAAAAGATGAACATATTTCTACAGACATTTAGCTTCACTCAAACAAATCAGAGTTTGTTCAGAGTGCGCCTGTGGATGGAATTAGATTTGCTATCAACTGAGTAAATAACATGAAAAGCAAGTGACCGGTACATCTCGCTTCCACCACTTTACTCCTTCTTTTCACAAAAACTGAGTTCGCCATGCAAAATGAGTTTTCCACTTACATATATTCATAGCTCCATAATTTGCTTCCATGTCCACAGAGTGCTTGTCAGATTGTGGCACAGATTGTCATCCAATTTCCATCATTTCGTTTTGAAGCTGGAATTCCTCCAGGGGTTCACTTCAAGCCGATTTAGCTGATAACAGTTTAAACTTGTGATTCGGTGCTTTTGATGTAGTGGAATGGGTGGGAGTGAGGTTGCAATCTGACTGGGGAGGATTTCCTCCTAATAGTTCTTATTTTCCATTTTCATTATCATTGTAAATGCAGCATACAAAATCTGACCTGCATGTTAAAAGTTGATATGCACTTGTAACAGTAGGTGTTTTCCTTTGTCTCCTAAACTGATATCAATACCACTGGTTCTCAACCTGTTTGACTTCACGTCCCACCATTTCACCCTAATGGTAACCTGCGACCCAAATCAAGAATAAAAATCCACCTCTCAAATAAAGGAGGGTGCAGTTTTAAGCAGGGATAGAATAACAAAGAGATTCCTCGGTTTTCATTTTGACCTTAAAATGACGTCATTACCAACTGAAAGTAACAAAAACAATAACAAAATAACAATTATAGATCTACAAATAATAACATTGTCAATTATAATTATACAAAAGTAAAAGGTCTCCTCCTTGATCTGCTACCTTATCGTGGTGGAGGAGTTTGTGTGATCCTAGGAGCTATGTTGTCAGGGGCTTTAAGCCCCTGGTAGGGTATGTCAAACAGGTTCTAGGTAAGTGGCCAGACAAAACGCAGATCAGAAGACCCCTTATGACGACAAATAACATTGGTTCCCAATTTCCCTTGCCAGGACGCGGGTTACCGGGGCCCCTTCTGGAGCCAGGCCTGGAGGTGGGGTTCGCTGGCGAGCGCCTGGTGGCCAGACTTTTACCCACGGGGTCCGGCCAGGATGACTTGGGACCCTCTTTCCATGGGCTCACCACGTGTAAGAGGGGCCAAAGGGGTCGGGTGCGCAGAGAGCTGGGTAGTGGCCAAGGGAGGGGTCCTTGGCGCGACGATCCCCGGCTACAGAAACTGGCTTTTGGGACATGGAACGTTACCTCTCTGGCAGGGAAGGAGCCCGAGTTTGTGTGTGAAGTTGAGAAATTCCGACTAGATATAGTCGGACTAACCTCCACGCACGGCTTGGGCTCTGTTACCAGTCCTCTCGAGAGGGGTTGGACTCTTTTCCACTCTGGAGTTTCCCGTGGTGAGAGGCGCAGAGCCGGTGTGGGCATATTAGTTGCTCCACGGCTCGGCGCCTGTACGTTGGGGTTCACCCAAGTTGACGAGAGGGTAGCCTCCCTCCGCGTTTGGGTGGGGGCACGGGTCCTGACTGTTGTTTGTGCTTATGCACCAAATAGCAGTTCAGAGTACCCACCCTTCTTGGATTCCTTAGAGGGTGTGCTTGAGAGCGCGCCCCCTGGACACTCCCTCGTACTGCTGGGAGACTTCAACGCTCACGTGGGCAATGACAGTGAGACCTGGAGGGGCGTGATAGGGAAGAACGGCCCTGACCTCAACCCGAGTGGTGTTTCGTTATTGGACTTCTGTGCCCGTCATGGTTTGTCCATGACGAACACCATGTTCAGACATAAGGATGTCCATATGTGCACGTGGCACCAGGATACCCTAGGCCAGGGGTCGGGAACCTTTTTGACTCAAAGAGCCATAAAAGCAAAAAATATTAATTTTATTTTGGGAAAGAGCCACACCATATATTATGAGACAAATTTACTAAATTGCTAAACCCGCGCCCCAGACAAAAGCTTAGTCTTCAGCACATTTATTTTTGATGATTTGATAAAAATTATGAAAAGAGAATAATGCCAGAGCCCCTGTCCCAAAATCAACAAACATACCACTTTAAACTTGTCTCTTTCTTGCAATGACTCAAGATCGGTTAAACTCCTTTTGACCCTTTTTTATCATACATATTGGTTTCAAAACCAGATGCAAGCATTTATTTTGTAAAAACGTCACAACATTCTGAGAATGGGGAGCCTTATGTGCTTACCTTTGGCGAGAGATGGGAAGGAGTGCTTGTACTTTTTGCATAGCTCCACCCATCCCTCCCACTCACCCAATCAAATGACTAAGTTCTCTTCCGATGTTTTGGCGTATTTACAGATCTGTGGATTCATCATAAAGTATCTGAACACTGAACACAGATTACATGGTGAACTTTCATATAAATGATTCTTTAGCGTTGTACAGCTAAAACGAGTTTTTTTTCCCCCATTTTTTGTGTGACACCTTGACTGTAAATTGTAGTAAAAAACGTGCCATATATATACTGCGAAGTAATCTTTTGACATTAAGTTTCGGTTTGGCTTTGCGTGTAACTCAACAGGATAGACAAATCAAGTTTTGGACAAGATGGAGAAATTTTGCATGCAATCAAATCTGTCTCTGAGCCACAGATACTCGTAGAAAGAGCCATATATGGCTCGCGAGCCATAGGTTCCCGACCCCTGCCCTAGGCCGTAGTTCGATGATCGACTTTGTCGTCGTTTCGTCGGACCTGCGGCCGCATGTTCTGGACACTCGGGTGGAGAGAGGAGCGGAGCTGTAAACTGATCACCACCTGGTGGTGAGTTGGCTTCGATGGTGGGGGAAGATGCCGGTCCATACTTCTCAGCCTCCCTGGTAAGGTCTATTCAGGGGTACTGGAGAGGAGGGTCCGCCAGGAGGTCGAATCTTGGATTCAGGAGGACAGTGTGGTTTTCGTCCTGGCCGTGGATCACTGGACCAGCTCTACACACTTTGCCGGGTCTTTGAGGCTGCATGGGAGTTTGCCTGTCCGGTCTACATGTGTTTTGTAGACTTGGAGAAGGCATTCGACCGTGTTCCCTGGGAGTCTCTGTGGGGGGTGCTTTGGGAGTATGGGGTACCGCACAGTCTTATCCGGGCTGTGCGGTCCCTGTATGCCCGGTCCCAGAGTCTGGTCTGCATTGCCGGCAGTAAATAGGATTCGTGTGGGTTGTACTCCGCCAGGGCTGTCCTTTGTCACCGATTCTGTTCATAATTTTTATGGACAGAATTTTTAGGCACAGCCTTGGTGGGGATGGAGTCCGGTTTGGGGGCCTCACCATTGCGTCACTGCTTTTTGCAGATGACGTGGTGCTGTTGGCTTCCTCAGGCCGTGACCTTCAGCTCTCACTGGAGCGATTCGCAGCCGAGTGTAAAGCGGCCGGTATTAGGATCAGCACCTCCAAGTCCGAGACCATGGTACGCAGTCGGAAAAAGGTGGCATGCTGTTAATAAAGATATTAATCCACTGCTGACCAATGAAATCAGGCAAAGTCAAATTTGGAGTTTTAGACCGTTGTAGAGCTTGTGGACAGCTATTCCTCTTAATAAACGACGGCGGCGGCCCCGTAAAGAAAGGAAACAGAAGCGTGGTTGCCGTGCAGGTAGATGTGTGAAGCGTGTGAAGTCCAAGCAGCAAGATGGACGCGAGGATGTAACTAATTCCACCATTCATTCCTCGCCGGACAACCGACGCTTTAAACTCAGCGCTCACGAACGGCCACAACGCCGGGAGCTTTTGAAGATCTCGACAATGACTACAAAGAGTTCAGCTAAGTCAAATGATTCAGCAAAGCTGAAATTTGGTCTGTTAAATATTAGATCGCTTGCTCCAAAAGCTTTACTTGTCGATAACATTATTCGTGATTATAAACTTAACTGTATGGGTCTTTGTGAAACGTGGTTACGCCCGGATGAGCACTTAGCGCTAAATTATGCCTCTCCCCCAGACTACAAGAGTAGTCATATAGCACGCACGCTGAAAAGGGGTGGTGGTGTTGCGCTAATCTCTGAAAAATCGCTCAAATTTAATACACGTACCTCTAATAATTACAAAACGTTTGAGGCTCTTGTGATGCGGTCCCCTCAATTGTCAATTGATGTAATAACTATCTATCGTGCACCTGGGCCATACACAACTTTCTTAGACGAATTTGCTGAACTTTTGTCTGAACTAGTAACCTATGCAGACAAAATTATAATTATGGGAGACTTTAACATTCAGATGAACTCCCCACACAGTTCACTTACTATTGCGTTTAGTTCTCTAATTGATGCATTTGGTTTTACTCAACTGGTTGACTTGCCAACCCATAAAAATGGGAACACGCTAGACTTGATTCTGACTCGAGGAGTTTTAACCTCAAACATTATGGTGCTACCGTGTACTACTGTTATCTCTGATCATTATTTAGTGACATTTGAGGTGCTAACTAAATGTAGAGTTAATAAAGCTGAGGGATTTAGCGGACGCAATATAAGCACTGGCACAGTTTCTGAGCTCTTTGAACTCCTTCCTGGAGCAGTTGCGTCCTTTCCTAAATACAATGGCTCGATTGACTCACTCATGAATGAGTTCAATACCACCCTGACTAGTGTGCTGGATTCAATAGCGCCCATAAAACTAAAATCACGTCCTAAAAGACGCACACCTTGGTTTACTGATGAAACTAAAACCCTTAAAAAAGAATGCAGGAAATGGGAGAGAAAATGGCGCGCTACCAAGCTTGAGGTTTTCCATCAAACCTGGTGTGACAGCTTGTTAAAGTATAAAGCGGCCCTTGCCTCTGCAAAATCGGCCTACCTTTCGAAGGTGATTGCGTCTCAAAAGAACAACCCCAAAGCCCTTTTTGACACTGTAGCATCGCTTACAAGGCAACAGCCTATCGCAGACAGTTCGACACACTCTGCTCAGGAGTTAATGGTCTTCTTCACTAAGAAGATTTAATGCATACAGGAAGAAATTGCAAAAGATATTGTTAGTACCACACGTATTAACGGACTGAAATTTACAGATGCACGACAGGGTGGCTGCCCTGGGAAAATGGCCGGTTTTAGTGAACTGTCACTTGATGATCTCAAACAAGTGGTGAATGCGGCCAAACCGACAACTTGCCAGTTCGACCCGCTCCCAGGTTCACTTATTAAAAGTCTTTTTAGCGTCCTTGGGCCTTCAGTTCTAAATATTATAAATACATCACTCTCCTCAGGTGTAGTTCCAGCAGCTTTTAAGTCCGCCGTTATTAAACCCACACTGAAACGACCCAACCTTGATCCAGAAATATTAAGTAATTACAGACCTGTGTCAAACCTACCTTTCCTCTCTAAAGTAGAAAGAGTAGTGGCACAGCAGCTGAATGCTTTCATATCGGAGAATAACCTTTTTGAATCCATGCAATCAGGATTCAGGGCTAACCACTCTACTGAGACAGCTCTGATCAAGGTAACAAATGATCTCCTAATGTCAATGGATTCTGGCGCTTCATCACTTTTGCTGCTGCTGGATCTTAGTGCTGCTTTTGACACAGTGCGCCACAATATCCTACTAGAACGGTTGGAAAAATGGATTGGTCTCTCAGGAGCCGTCCTCTCGTGGTTCAAATCCTACCTCTCAGATAGGACGCACTGTGTTAAATATGGTGAAACGACATCTGAGCCCTTTAATGTTACCTGCGGTGTTCCGCAGGGTTCAGTGCTCGGCCCCCTACTTTTCAACATTTACATGCTTCCATTAGGTGATATTATTCGCAAGTACAATATCAGCTTCCATTGCTACGCAGACGACACTCAACTATATCTTCCGTTGGAGGAATCTTCCACACTAAACTGTGGAAATTTGGAGGCCTGTCTCACTGAGATAAAAGAGTGGATGTCACTCAATTTCTTGCGTCTTAACTCTGAAAAGACCGAAATGTTAGTCATTGGTCCTTCTAAATGCCGGGACTTATTCTCAAAAACTGCTGTGAACATTGACAAATGTCACATCACACAGAGTGACTCAGTTAAAAATTTAGGTGTCATATTTGACCCTGATCTATCCTTTGAGATGCATGTAAAGCAAATTACTAGAACTGCCTTCTTCCATCTTCGCAACATTGCTAAAATCCGTTCAATACTGTCTCAGTCTGATGCGGAAACAATAATTCATGCATTTGTTACCTCCCGTCTCGATTACTGCAATGCACTACTCTCCCGTCTCCCGAAGTCCAGAATCAAGTCTCTTCAGCTAGTACAAAATGCCGCAGCGAGGCTTTTAACCAGGACAAAAAAGTACGATCACATAACACCGATTTTGGCAAACCTGCATCGGCTCCCAGTTAGCCAAAGATGTGACTTCAAAGTTCTCTTAGTATTGTACAAAATCATACATGGACTTGCTCCCTCTTATCTTTCAGATCTGATCTGCCACTATGTCCCGGTCCGAAGCCTACGATCTGAGAGTGCTGGTCTTCTGATGATCCCGAGAGCAAAGAAGTCTTCTGCTGGTTCGAGAGCGTTCTCCATCCGGGCACCGGTGCTGTGGAATGCTCTTCCCCCTGAGATTCGATCTGCAACCTCAGTGGAAATGTTTAAATCTAAACTTAAAACTCACTTCTACTCCATTGCATACGAATAACCTACTCCTCTTGTCGGTTGAAAATAGTTTGTGTAATATAGTGTAACAATCTGTGAAGCCCTTTGAGACTCTTCGTGATTTAGGGCTATACAAATAAAAATGACTTGACTTGAGGAAGAAATGATCCGTTCCTATAAAGAGTATGTGTGTGTATTTTAATGATTACTCATATATTCAAAATAGAAAAATAGAAAACAGAATAGGAAAAACAGGTTAAAACAAGTTAATTTCATCAGGATTCTTTGTAAAATAGGTGACAGAGAAATACAAAAATAACTAAATGTAATTTACTTTACACATGCTCCCTTTGGGTTAGGGATGAGATCTTGCCCCAGGTGGAGGAGTTCAAGTATCTTGGGGTCTTGTTCACGAGTGGGGTAGGATGAAACGGGAGATCGACAGGCGGGTCGGTGCTGCGTCTGCCGTCATTCAGACCCTGTACTGGTCCGTCGTGGTGAAGAGGGAACTGAGCCGAAAGGCAAAGCTCTCGATCTACAGGTCGATCTTTGTTCCTACCCTCACCTATGGTCATGAACTTTGGGTTATGACCGAATGAACACGATCCCGGATAAAGTGGCCCAAATGAGTTTCCTCCGTAGGGTGTCTGGGTTTTCCCTTAGAGATAAGGTGAAAAGCTCAGTCATCCGGGAGGGTCTCTCTGTAGAGCCACTGCTTCTCCGCATTGAGAGGAGCCAGTTGAGGTGGCTCGGGCATCTGATAAGGATGCCTCCTGGACACCGCCCTCGGAGGTGTTCCGGCAGGAGGACCCGGGGAGGCCCCGGGGGCGACCCAGGACACACTGGAGAGAATATGTCTCTCGGCTGGCTTGGGAAAGCCTCGGGATCCCGTCGGATGAGCAGGGGGAGGTGGCTGGGGATAGGGACGTCTGGGCTTCTATTTTAAGGCTTCTGCCCCCGCGACCCGACCCCGGATAAGCAGAAGATAATGGATGGATGGATGGAAAAGTAAAAGGAACTTGATAGGGCTTCTTCTTTCGGTAAATGAAATTTAGAAAGATAGCTGCGCACTAGCATTGGGTGTCCTTGAATCGAAACGGATCCAGATGATTGAAATAACTCTCCCAATTGTAGCAGTTTCCCACGAGTTGTAGCTTCAGGTCATCCACTTTATGTCTTAAATGAATATGGAAGTTTGAATTTGGGTTTGTCTGTTGGACTCTCTGTGTTTTGTGCAAATGTTTTATGGAGTAGATTCTGACGTCGGGCAGGTCTCAGGCAGTGGGAGGTGACCAGCTGTCTGGGGGCCGAGGCGGAGGAGGTTGACGCGCCATTCTTCCGGGAACGGGAGACCAATGGGAGTCAGCCAAGTGGCGTAGGAGATTCTTTGCTGAGCAACTCGGAAGAAGGAAAAGAGTTGGCTTTTGGAAGGAGAAGCGTGCAGAGCTGTATTGATTTGTGTGTTAGAAATAAATCCACTCGTGAGTGAAAATGCCGGCTTCTTGAGAACTTTCTATGCAGAAAAGAGCGTGCAAATTGTTTGGATGAGTGGTGATTGGGAAAGGTCACAAATTGGAGTCAGATGATTAATTGAAGTTTGTGTTGATTTAAAAAGAAATTCCAACAATTTCTGGTGACCCCCGACGTGACTGCAAGAGAGGTAAACAAAGTCCGGGACTTCGAGAAAAACCACAAGAGTCTGGGACTCGGATCTAGGATCCACGTCCGCACCAGGTGACGACCTGATAAAGGAGCCATGCGTCCGACCGTCTTTCCTCTTGGGCCCCACAGTGAAAACAAGGTAACCAGAATCCTTTTCAAAATTCTGCACATTGGCGACACTAAATCAAAAGAGGAAAGAGGAGCGGAACGGCGTAAAGAGTAATAGTGTGGACGTCAGTAGGGTTTAAAATCTGGGATTTACCTACTAAAATAGTTTAGAACTATTCGTGGTTACGGTACGGTTTAAAATCTGGGATTTACGTATCTGAGTGGAAGTGGTGTGAGTGTGAAGTAAAATTGTTCTGCGTAAAAAGTTGTTAGGACATGCACGAGTGGATTGGAGAATGACGGACGTATGGCCTGAGATTAATGGTCATTATGCAAAGTTAGAAACGCAGCTAATTAGCGGGATCAAGAGTAAGAAAATTAAGAAGGAAAAGGAAAGGAGTAAGAAACTGTTTTTAAAGTTAAAAGAGGATGATTTGTTCCGCGGAGAACCGAGAACATGGGACATTTCTAAGTTAGCGAGGCAACTCCAGCACAAGAAAGTAAAATTTTGGCAGATCTCCAAGAAATGAAGGAGGATCGCAGTCAAGGCGGATGGCGACAACGTAACAAACTTAAGAAAGAATTTAAACAATTGGAAAAAGATAGACGAGGCAGTCACCAGTTGGCGGTCATAGCGACGGCATTGGCAGTGATTACAAGGGAGGACAGTGATAAGAGTGCGCAGGAAGAAAAGGAAGTAGTTGAAAAGACGGAATGAGAGAGGCATTTATCCACAGTTGCCGGATTCGTGACAGTATGTCCTTGGGATGCCGCCGGATACGGCGGCGCCACTCATGGCTCCGATAATTACGCTGGGTGGAAGAATAGTTTTAGATGTAGAAAGAGAGGATTCACACATCACACCCGCAACCATACAGTTAATCGAACAGGTTGTGAATAATGAGAAAAAAAAATTGAGGGGGGAGCAGCAAGGATGTGTAGAGTCGCCCGGGATGACGCGAGGTGGAAATGAGGGCCCGGCAAGCACAGGAAGTAAGCGGACACCAAAATTAAGGAGAAAGGAGGCACCACGTAAGTTGTTTGAAGGAGAGCAAGTACAGAGTGAGGAAAGAGATATGTTAGAGAAAGCCATGACAGAAATACGGAATCAGGGGCAGCCTAGTGACATGGGTTGCCATGACGGAGCGAAGGAAAGTGATGATGATGATTATGAAGAGCTGATAAGAGAGCAGAGACAGATGACTAGGGCTCTGAGCAGGGGAGGAGCACATAGCAATGAGGAAAATGTACGAGGTTATCAGACACGCAGGAAGGGGAAGATGATCACACAACAGGAGCAGCCGCAGACGATGGCTCCCTTTGTGGTGTCACATGCAGGCCGACACTATGAGCCGTTGGTGCTAAGGGATGTGGCTGCTTTGGTGGAAAAATTGCCTCCCTTACACAAGGGGGCCCGAGCCTGGATCACTAAATTTCTGGCAGCCATGTCAGGACAGCATTGGGGGACTTGAGACAAGCTATTTTGGGGTCGTGCTCCCTTGTTCAATTACAAAGTCTTGAGGGGGCAGCAGGTACCCGCCAGATGGGGAGAGAAACGCCCCTGGCTGAAGTATCAGAGGCACTATTTCGGGAATTGAAGGCGGCCTTTCCCTCCCCAGTGGATGCAGTGCCGACAATCTTTAATTATGGAAAATATGTGACTCCTGAACAGCATTATGCTCAGGCGTTAGAAATATGGATTGACAGAACAGGTACACATCCAGGTAGCACTCCTTAAGCCGAAATGATGTTCAGGACAGCAATGTTGAATGGCCTCCCAAATGAGGTACAGAAGATTTTGAAAGTTGATCCAGATATTTTGGTTTGTCCGGAGCAGAGTTTTAAGAGGCTTTGATACACCATTGCCGTATATATATGGAAAAAGCGAACAAAGATCAGAAGGAAACAGATGCTCTGGCGACTAGCTTGGTCAAGCAGTTGGCAAAGTTGCATGGTGAGGCAAAACAGGAAAAAGCAAAACAAAAACAGATGTATCAGGCTCCAGCGGGGACTGGACGAGGCCAGGACCCCGGTTTCCAGGGTGGATACAGAGGGCGTGGGCGCGGTGCCCTCCCAGGTCGTGGAAGGAACAGGTTTCCCCCAGGGGACAATTGTGGATCTCCAGACCACTGGGCACGTGATTGCCATGGAAATCCGGTGCAGCAGAACCAACCAGCGGGGCCTCCACCACAAGAGGGACCGCAGCAGCCCCGTCCATGGCCACAGCCGAATCCACAGGATTTACCAGGCTGACCCGTGGTACGGCCATGACGAATAGGGGGGCCTGGGAAGCTCAGGAAGCACTGGCCAGGCAGAGCCAATGCTTCAGTTGACAGTGGCGGGCACTCCAGTCCAGATGTTGGTGGATACGGTGGCAACACATTCATCAATCAATATGCCACTGCCAAGCAAAGCGTTGTCGAGACGAGTTGCAATGTTGGTCGGCTTCACGGGACGTCCTCAGACTTTGCCTTTCACCCGGCCATTGAAAACTGAAATTACAAACACTGAACAGAAACTATATCATTCATATGTCCACACAGTGGACACTCCATTAACTTGATGGGAAGAGACATGTTGTCAGCATTAAGAGCTCAAATCTTGTGTGGAGAAAAGAGACTCACTGTGACATTTCTTGATGGCCAGATTGTGGGATGTTCCCAGCCAGTCACACCCGGGGGTCAGTGGTTTATGGCGCCACTCCCTACGGTGCCGGAGACGGCACGGATTTATTGGGCCAAGTTGAGTCCTGAAACCCCATTTGGGGGAGGTGTTTACTCCACTTACCTTCTGCGGAAACCCTGGATCCAGGCGCTGGCATAGTACCATCCCCCGGTGGATCCATTGCATTGCACTCAATATTATGATAGAAATTCGGATGAGATATAGAGAGATGCGTTTGAAAAGATTGAGGGAGATAATTGGACATTACAATCCCCATGCATCTTTGTGGGCCCCGAGGGGGTGGCAGCATATGTGCGGTTGTCGTCTGAGCAGGAGCCTTGGTACCTAATGGGCGAGGAAGGTTTGCCTCACATGTCATTGGCTGTGTCGCCAGGCTGTGAGCCCCGCCATTTGGGTCCCATGGTGAAGCGACTGACACAACAACATGATTGGATGATAACTGAGATTCCAGATGTGTGGCATTCAGCCTCAACTAAAAGTTATAGGATAATGACTAAAATGGTAGATGAGTCAGAACTGGAACTAGTCTTTTTGGACCGCCATCATGGACGGGAACAGACTGACCATGAGTCTGCGCAGGCAATGATGGATCAAATGCCACAGACCTTGTGGTCACAGGGTCTGTTTGATGTTGGGTTTTGTCATACAGTTGAGCCAATTAAACTGGAAGTTGATTGTTCCGTTCCGATGCGCCGTCCTTAATATTGCTGGCCGAGGGAAGCAGATAAAGGTATGGATGATACAGTGGCGGGACTATGGGATGCGGGGGTGCTGGAAAATTCGGCGTCCTTTTGGAACACACCTCTGAGGCCGGTCCAAAAGGCCTATGGTGTGACATGGAGGATGGCCCACGATTTGCGGCCAGTAAATGATATAACGTTAACTCCAGTCCATTTTATGACATACACGTCCAGAAACGGTACAGGAGATGTTGTCATTTCTGGGACTGTGTGGCTATAGTCGAGCTTACATCCCATCAACAGGGGGTCCGCAATTTGAAGGCCACTCTACAGTGGACCCCCGAGGATGATACGTTGTTTGTGCAATTAATTCAGTAATTGGCGTCAGCAGCAGCCCTGGCTACTCCGGATTATACTAAGGTATTTCATCTGGATGTGGCGACAAATGAAAAAACAGTAAACGCGGCATTGTATCAAAGGCAGGGTGTCAACTGGGAAGTCTTGATGTATTGCAGTGTGCCATTAGACAGAATAGAACAAAAACAGGCAGATTGTGTGAGTTATGCAGCCGGACTGGCAAGGGTCCTGCAGAAAACGGCACATGTGGTCATGGGATATCCAGTTCAGGTGCTGACTGACCACGCGGTGTCGGCCTTTGTGGCCTCGGCAGCGTTCACATTGACGCACCTGAGACAAACACGGATGATGAAAACATTAACGGCCCCTAATGTTACGTATGTGCATGACGGTGTTAACATGGCGAATCACCTTCTTGAGGGTGCACATGAGTGTGCATTGAAAGTGCAGAAAGAACAGAAGGTCCCGGGGGACCTATATGCTGAACCATTGGATGGTGGTCGGGTGATGTTCACGGATGGGTGCTGTTGGCGTGCAAAGGATGGAACACTCCATGCCGCCGCGGCGGTGGTGGAGTGGACGGATGGTGCTTTTGTGCCAAGTGGACGGATGGTGTTTTTGTGCCTGTAAAAGCTCAACGGTTGACAACAAAACCTTCTGCTCAAGCTGCGGAAGTATTAGCCTTGGTGTTGGCCCTGGAACAGTGTCCGCAACAGCAATTGACTGTATATACTGATTCGGCATTTGCAGCTTCAGCAGCCCTCATTGACCTCAAAGGGTGGCTACACAATGGCTGTCTGACAGCAAAAGGCAAGGACATTTCTCACAAAACCTTAATGGACACTCGAAAGCCAACACCATGGTGGCGAAAGGTAATGAGAGGGCAAACGCCCTTGCGAAGGAAGTGGCCGGGTACATTCCGCAGGGGGAGATGATGTTTGCATCCTCCGCTGTAGTTTTGTGATGGCGAACCTTCGGATCTCCCAGTGGCCCCTGAGGTGGCACTGGATCAGATCATGGAGGCACAAGGTACGTCGTCGCCCGAACAAGAATCAGTGTGGATCGCGTCAAAAGCAGTCAGGTGATCGGATGGTCTCTGGGTGGTCCCCAGGGGTCAGCCGGTCCTCCCGGAAGGACAACCAATGCCCTCAGTGTTGTCTCAGGCCCATACAGTGGCGCATGTGGGGCCTCAGGCAATGCTTCCCAAATTCCGTCAATGGGGGCATCCAAAGTAACAAGAGGTGGTCTGGCAGTTTGTGGCGGCCTGTGACCTATGCCAAACTTTTAATGCCAGGCCGACATTGAAACCTAAACCAGGGGCATTCTCTCCTGTGGCCTGGCCCGGAGCTGAAATTGTAATTGACTTTACGGACATGATTGACAGGGTAAATGGTAAGCGTTTCCTTCTGGTCATTATGGATTCAAATTGACGTTGGCCAGAGGCTTATCCGTGTGCCAAGGAAGACACCACGTCAGTGATTAAAGCTCTAGTGAATCATTATATCCCGACAGATGGCTTTCCTGCATTGATTAGATCAGACAATGGTACTCATTTCAACAACAAAGCAATGGCCAAGGTTGAGGCCCTTTTGGGGCTGAAACATCGCTTTGGGTGTGTTTATCACCCCCAGAGCCAAGGCAAAGTGGAAATATTCAATAGGACTTTGAAAGAGAAATTTGCGAAAATCATAGCTCGAACCAAAATGACGTGGTTGCAAGCCTTGCCCTTGGCACTCCTAGTTGTCCGCCAAACTATCTATAAAATGACGGGCTTTGCCCCGTTTGAATTATTGACTCCGTACGTCTACCTCCGGGTGCTTTCCTGGAAGTGGACTGAACCGCGCTGGAAGGGACTGTTCAGGGTTCTGGCTAGAACCTCACACGCCGTACAGCTGGACTCTAAATGGCATAAGTGGTATCATTACTCACAGTTGCGGCCGGCACCTGATTTTGTGCCTATTTATGGTGAGCCTACGGGTTTACTGCCCGGACGGGCCGGTCAAGAGAGGGAAGGTAGTAAGAGTCGGATTAATAAACCGTCAAATGGGATCGAACAAACAATATTATTGTAAACGCGTAAGTTTAGTGGGTTGTTTTGCTAGTTGGTTTATGCTTTGTGTGGACAATGTTGGCATTTGAATTTACTATACAGGATGAAAGGAGTAATGGAGTGAAGGAGGAACGAGAGATGGTGTACCATTCCTGTAATGGAACGGTATGGTATGGAGCAGAGCAAGATGGTGGTAAGACGCTGACACAGACACAACAGTTACTGTTAAATATAATATGTAAACAACCGAAATGGGTAAACACTTGGGTGACAATTATTAATTGGACACATCAGTGGAATGATTTGATTGATAAATTGGACAATTATCAGCCCCGATATCAAGACTGGCCGGTGAGATCCCCATCGATTCAGAGGGTGAAAAGATAAACAGGACAAGATTACTGGGACCAATATGAGAAGGGATATCAATCTTGGATGGTCAAGTGGGCATATAATAATTTGTTGCGGTTTACAGTGGCTCCAAACACAATCACACAGCTTAGTATCCCAATAAAAGCGTTGAGGGGTTTTCGAGAAGCATGGCATACATATGCATGATTAGATATGTCGCAAGTAACAGGGGACATGTTTCCGCGTTATTGGTGGTACTTGACAGGACACGTGATGAGATTTGGTTGGGATGAGCTGATAGGTGACTATTGGAGTCCCCCTCAAAATGACATAAGTAAGTACTATAGGCACAAAGTAACTGAGTAAGGAGGGGGAGGTGTTAGAGTTAACAGTAGATATGGGGAACACGTCTATTGCATACCCACAGCAAGAGATAATGATTGCTAATACTTCATGTTGGGGGTTCTTATTATGGGCATACACATCAGGGAAAGACCCATATTTTCCTATCGTAATTTGTGAAAATAATACCATGCATAGAGGAGATGCACCATTGATGAATAAATATACTGAAATAGAGGGGGGAATTGCAAAGACAATGACGACAGTGGATGACGGGTTTATGTTTCACACAGGTATTTCTATGGTTACGAATAATTGGCTACTCATGGCTGAGCAGGCAGCTAATAATACAAACGAGAATTGTTTGGTTTGCTTAGGTGCAAGACCAGTTTTGAAAATCATGGCAGCAAATGCTATATCCAAAACTTGCCTCTTGGGTTTCCTGTATAATAAGACTCTCAAAGGAGAGTGTAGCCAATTGGACTCGGCCTTTCTACTGACAGGAATGGAAAAGAAAAAGCCTATTTTCGACACCCAAGTTGCAAAGAAAAATTTCACCTGCTTGAAGTTGAATGGGACTGGCCCTGGGGTTGGGAACATCCAGAAGTCATGGTGTAATGAAAATGTGTCTTTGCCAGCAGGAGCCCCTCTTGCTCGTGCGGATGTTTGGCTGTGGTGTGGAGAGAAAGTATTGTATGATAGGCTGCCCACCAATGCCACTGGTAAGTGTGCCCTAGTTACGCTGATCATGCCAGTTAGTGTGACAGCATTGGACCTGGCCAAAAGAAATTGGGGAAACGTTGGACAATGGGGAGGAATTCCCTTCCTCATGAGAAGGAAGAGGGACATGCAGGAATGGTTGAGTGCAGGGGACCCTACATACATTGATGCAATTGGAGTACCAAGAGTGGTCCCAGATGAATACAAATTAGTGGACCAAGTTGCAGCAGGATGGGAGAGCATTTTCATGTATGTGACCTTAACCAAGAATGTGGATTGAATCAATTATGTGCATTACAATGTCCAACGATTGGCTAATTTCACCACCTCGGCACTCCAGGCGGTGCATGAACAATTGGCGGCCACGTCTCTGATGGCGATTCAAAACCGAATGGGGTTAGATATGGTATTACCTGAAATCGGAGGTTTTTGCGGTATTTTTGGAGACCAGTGTTGCACTCTGATCCCCAACAATACATCTCCAGATGGCCGACTTACCAGGGCATTGGAGGGTCTGCGCGCGCTGAGTAACAAAATGAGGGAACATTCAGGTGTGGACTGGTTGAATGTCTTCGGCAAATATAAAGGCTTGATTGCATCAGTACTAACTTCTATTGCTGTGTTTGCTGCTATTATGGTATTATGTAGCTGTTGCTGTATTCCCTGTCGTAGATCATTAACTGTAAGAACAATTGAGCGTACGTTGGGGCCACTCCCTCAGGGTGGCCAGTACATGTTGATCTCTCAGAAGGACCCCCAGGAGGCGGAGACAGCGGTGGCCCTCCGGGAGTTTGGCGTGTGAGTATGTGAAGGTGGCCTCGGGGACCTGGGGCCATGAGGATGGAATGAAATTTACTAATGATTTTATAATGGAATTAAATTTACTAATGATTTTATACCTGAATGAAATTTTTTATTGATTTTTAATTTTCTGCTAATTTTTTTTAATCGATTGCTGATTTTCGGTGTATGGCGGGAAATGGGGTGTTTGAATGATGACCTCAGTCGTCTGAGGGCTTGAGAGGGAATAAAGGAATATGGAAGTTTGAAATTGGGTTTGTCTGTTGGACTTTCTGTGTTTTGTGCAAACGTTTTCTGGAGTAGATTCTGACGTAGTGCAGCTCTCAGGCAGTGGGAGGTGACCAGCTGTCTGGGGGCCGAGGCGGAGGAGGTTGACACGCCATTCTTCCGGGAACGGGAGACCAATGGGAACGGGCTGCGCCGCGACCAGGCGGAGTCGACGACGGGAGACCAATGGAACCCAACCAAGTGGCGGAGGAGATTCTTTGCTGAGCCACTCGGAAGAAGGAAAAGAGTCGGCTTTTGGAAGGAGAAGCGTGCAGAGCTGTATTGATTTGTGTGTTAGAAATAAATCCACTCGTGAGTGAAAATGCCGGCTTCTTGAGAACCTTCTATGCAGAAAAGAGCGTGCAAATTGTTTGGATGAGTGGTGATTGGGAAAGGTCACAAATTGGAGTCAGATGATTAATTGAAGTTTGTGTTGATTTAAAAAGAAATTTGAACAGTCTGATGGAGCTGGCCTTGGCTAGAAACAGGGTCCACAGCGATGGCTTCGGACACCTCTTAGCCTAGCCGTTAGCAGTAGGCCAGAACAGCGGCACCGCCCTTGCCTTCTCCCCTGACACCAGTCGCTTTAGGAACCTGATAATAATCCACGAAGCACCCACTTATGATTTTGTTGCGCTTTTCTGACTTTCTTTAGTCTGATTAATTGATGAATTTATTTTTCAATGTGAAAAAAACTAGCGGTTGCTAGGTTCCTAGTTTATTTACAAAGGCAGCGCCCCCTCGCTGTTTAACTGACAGCTTACACCAGCTATCACAGTTGCGCATACGGACAGTTGCACCCACCCAACAAAAAAACCACTCCCTAATCTGTCCCTGCTGAACACAATGCACAGCAAAATGCTTCTAGTTAAAACCAAGACAAAATCAATCAATCTCAAAATCCGAGTGAACGAGCAATAGCTGAAGCGTGAAGAAGGGACTGGTTTCCCTTGACTAATGGATCATCCAGTTCTGTCAGGTACCAGCACAGAAAAAAGGTAGCAGAACCCACTCGCGTGACGTTACTCACAGTTTATTGGGGACAAGAGAAAGGAGCGCACACTCGATCCAGAGGTCGTTGGTCGCTGGGAGTAGATTGCTCGGAACGGATAAGTAGTCAAAATCAAACAGATCGTGGCGAGAGCAAAACAGAAGCAAAAACACAGGAAAAAAGTGAGAATCTCAAGGCTAAACGTGTCAAAACAGAGAGCGCTATGCTAAATTCATGTAATTCACATAGTTTTTATAGTTTAGAGCGTTCCATTGCCTGCACCACACACCCTGATCTCTACTCTTCTGTAGCATCTTCTTCTGTGATTCTTACCTCTGATTCTCCCTTGTTAGGTGAGGAGAGAGAAGAAATAACAATATTTACTACCACTAGTCGTCATGCTACTCCACCTGTCAACAATATTCCTGTGGTATGGAATTTGGGTCGCATCTGCCGTCATGCAAGGCACAAGACCCTGCAGTATCATCCTGTGGAGGTTACCACTAAGGTTGCCATTAAGGTTCAAAACTCGGGAAAGTGTTCAGCTCAGTCCACAGTTCTGAAGCTTGGCCTTCTGAATATTAGATCACTAGCCTCCAAAACTTTACTTGTCAATGACCTTATTAATTAAGACAATCTTAACCTTATTGCCCTTTGTGAGACCTGGTTAAGACCAAATGAGTTTGTAGTGTTAAATGAGGCTTCTCCCCCTAACTTTGTGAGTTTGCACTTGGCATGACCATGCAAAAAAGGTGGAGGCGTTACTCTTATATCGGAGGTTAAGTTGAAATTTACTCCTGGTACCCCTACGGTTTTTAAAACGTTTGAAGCACTTGTTATGAGGTCCTTAATGTCAACACCAATTTATGTAGTTGTTGTGTACCGCCCACCTGGACCATATTCAAATTTTTGGGATGAATTTTCGGAACTGTAAACAGACGAAATAACTTATGCGGACAATGTTGTAATTATTGGTGATTTTAATGTTCACATAAACACCCCATCAAATTCACTTGCAATTGCTTTAAAGTCACTGATTGATACATTTGGTTTCAATCAAATAGTTCATAAAGATGGGAACACTCGAATCTTGTTCTGACCCGGTGCGTTGTGGCCTCAAATGTTACAGTGTTACTGTATCCTAATGCCATCTCTGATCACTATCTTGTTAAGTGTGAAGTGCTGTTTAATGTTTACTGTGATAAGGAAAATTTAGGCTTTAGCAGTCGCAATATCCGCCCTACAACGGCATTAGCTTTAACGAAACTATTACCTACGGTAACTGCAGCCTTCCATTCGTACACTGGGTCTGTTGACTTCCTTACAAACAACTTCAATACTGCTTTGGTTAATGTTCTTGATTCTGTGGCGCCCCTAAGGCATATATTTCGACCTAAGAATCATACACCTTAGTTTACTGAAGAAACCAGGTCACTCAAACAAGGTTGCAGGAAACTTGAACGAAAATGGCGCACTACAAAGCTGGAGGTCTTCCGACTGGCCTGGTGTGACAGCTTGCTGAAATATAAAGTAGCTCTTGCCTCAGCTAAAGCATTGTTTTTCTCTAAGATTATTTGTAAACATAAGAATAATCCGAAATTTTTGTTTGACACAATTGCGAAACTTACCAGAAAACAACTTAACTCAAATAGTTCTACTTATTCTTCAAATGACTTCATGGAATTTTTTAATAAAAAGATTCAACTAATCAGTAATGACATTTTAAATGAATGCTCTGTAACCTCCTCCTCCCTCAAAGATGTGGAGGTGTTAGGGAAGGACCGTGTCGGCGGTTGTTCTCCAGTTTCAATGATTTGTCCCTTGATAGTCTAACACAAAATCTGCCATTTTTTGCAAAAATACTTGAAAAGATCGTTGCACAGCAGCTCAATGACTTCATTTCAGAAAATAACCTCTTTGAAACTGTCCAGTCAGCATTTAGGGCAAATCACTCTACTGAGACAGCCCTGGCTAAACTAACCAATGATCTCCTTTTAGCAATAGATTCCGGTGCCTCATCAATGTTACTGCTGCTGGATCTCAGTGCTGCTTTTGATACTGTCGACCACAACATATTACTTGTCCGTCTGGAATGCATTGGTATCTCAGTAACTGTACTCTTCTGGTTTAAGTCCTACCTGTCAGACAGGATCTATTGTGTTAATTATGGCCATCTGGCCTCTAAACACTCTCATGTCCCGTGTGGTGTTCCACAGGGCTCTGAACTTGGCCCCATTCTTTTTAGTATTTGTATGATTCCGCTTGGTGATGTTATCCGCAAGTATACTATTAGTTTCCATTGCTATGCAGATGACACTCAACTGTATGTGCCACTGGAGACAACTGGACATTTAAGTTGTAGAAATCTGGAGGCTTGCCTTACTGAGATTCAAAGATGGATGTCACTTAATTTTTTACGCCTTAACCCAGAAAAAACTGAAATGTTGATTATTGGTCCAGCTCACTGTCGTCAGTTGTTTTCAAACACTACCCTGAACCTAGACAAATGTAAAATCACCCATCGTGACTTGGTCAAAAATCTAGGTGTTATATTTGATCCTAATCTGTCGTTTCAGTTACACGTGAAAAATATTACTAGAATAGCTTTCTACCACCTCCGTAATATTGCGAAGATTCGTTCGATGCTGGCCAAATCAGATGCAGAGGTTTTAATTCATGCGTTTATTACTTCTCGGCTTGATGACTGTAATGCTTTCTGGTCTCCTGATGTCTAGCATTAAACGTTTGCAGCTGGTTCAGAATGCGGCAGCTAGACTTTTGACTAAGACCAAAACGTTTGAGCATATTACTCCTGTATTGGCCAACTTGCACTGGCTCCCAGTTTACTTAAGATGTGACTTTAAGGTTCTCTTATTAACATATAAATGTTTGCATGGGCTTGCACCCTCTTATCTCTCTGATTTGATTTCCCCCATTGTTCCTGCACGGAGTCTGCGCTCGGAAAATGCCGGTCTAATTGTGACTCCAAGAGCCAAGAAGTCTGCAGGCTCGAGAGCGTTCTCCATCCGGGCCCCGGTGTTATGGAATGCCCTGCCTCTGGAGATAAGATCTGCAATTTCAATTTCAAATTCCACAGCACTACTGATGTAAAGAATGATACATGACTTCATATGACAAACTGTGTTTGTGTTTGTGAGTTGCCAGTTAAAAGTATTTAAGCATGAAGACCTTTTAGATATTGTTTGGCCGCTGTGATGTTTGCGGGCTTGGCATGAGAATTGAGGTAAATTGAGTTTTGGAAAGTTTAGCCTAAACAAAAGGTTACATTTACAGTTGCAAGGGAAGAAATGTGAATGAAGCAAATCATGAAAATGGGTAGAATTAAAGACCCTCTCTGTGGTAGTTAACATCTCCAAGGGAAATTTAGTCACTCAATCCCTTTCCACGCGGTTGGCCATATTTGATTACACCGACTGAACCAACATTTATCTTTTTAATGGTAATTGGTCTGCATTTATAATGTGCTTTTGTAAACCTATGGGCCGCATTTGCCCCCAGGGCTGTGAGTTTGAGAGACCTGCTATAGATAATCCTTTTTCTAAAAACATATTTTGCATCTACATTTGTGGGATCCTTTTTCTACTGTCACACCGGAACCTGTCAAATCCTGTTGGACAATTCGTCAGTTGTTTTTTGTGAATTTGCTCTTTAAAAGTACGGTGGTTACAGCGGGTTACAGCGTCCATGGCTTACAAGGTTTTCACTCTACAATGAGGAATACGATTTTTTTTGGGCCCCTCGTAAGGTCAAATGTATGGATTGCAGTGTTCATGCGATTCACACGCCTCTACGTTTTTATTGGTCAACGTCATATAGGATACTGGTCTGTCATTAGTTTCCATCATGGCATCATGAAGATGCTGGCATAGTATTGTCCAAACGCCCTGCCAAAATAATCACTTTCTTGATCAGTTAAGAATCTTGCTTGAAAAACTTGAATTTCTTTAGCTATGGTCCCAAGACTTGCAGCGACGCTAAATGGAGGAGTAAAACATACCAATGAAAGCAAACCTTTACATAGTAAACACAAAGCAGGCACACTCACTCTTACTTGTTAAAGAATACACCAGCAGCCAATTGACAATTGGCAGAATTATTAGTATTACGACGCGATTAACGTAAAAACAAGTATTTTAAGGGCCTGGCAATGACAAGTGGAGGTTTTAAAATCTGTTTTGATTTTGATCTGTCATCCCCCCACCTACAGCCACCCACTTACTCCACTGTACCAGCACAAGTAACATAACACCAAAGATATATAACATTTTATTTTTACTTAATATCAGAAGTCTCAAACTCATTTAACTTGGGGGCCGCCGTAGCCAGGGTCTAGGTGAGACTGGGCCAAATTGGGTTTATCACAAAAAGTTTTGAATAGAAACATTACTCAGTGTCAGGTTTATCCAAAAGGACATTTTGCAAAAATCACCAAAGGAGACAGAGACACAAATTTAGGTTTTCACTTGGAAGAGATACTGTCAGCCTTTTCTTTGGGCGGCAATGCAGCATTTCTCCGAGTGGTTTATTTGTACAGACATTTTATAGGTGCAAGACATCAGATTAAATGCTGCAACATCATGGTTCGACACAGAGAGGCCCGTCAACAAGAGGGCTACAAGGTTGTAATTTGTGGCCTGATGAAGGATGTTCGTCAACATCCTTATCAGGCGGGCGCTCAAAGGGTTGCAACGTCATGGCCTGATGAACAAGGTTCGTCAACATCCTTATCAGGGAGGCGAAGCGTGCGCTGGGTTTGGATGTCACACCTTAACTGAAAACGCTAAATATGGAGTTACTAATAATTAAAAATAAATAAATAAATATATATATTTTAATTTTTATTTTATTTCTTTTTAAGGTGCGCCGCTACTTCGCGGATTTTCACATATCGCGGGTGGTTTTGGTCCCCATTAACCGCGATAACCGAGGTCCCACTGTACAGAACAAAGCGACGCTGCCACGAGCGGCTGCCTTTTCCAGCAGCTGCCCTATTGTTTTATTGTCTGCTCCTATCTTCGGTGTTTTTTCTTTCCGTTTTGACAACTACACTATGGATTACTTCTATTCTATGGACATGGGTTTTAGCGCACAAAAATGCGTCTATTCAAGGAATCAACTCCTTGCCCTGAAAAATTCTCGTGCCGGCGTGATGAAGGGGCCTATCGTGGAAGAAGAGCCGGAGCTCGCGAAGCGGCTAGCGGCGTTATAAGACTTCGGTACCATTCGTAATCATGGTAAATGCGAACTCACGACCAAATAAGATCATCGAGTGCTGGTGGAAAACATCGAAGCGCACAGGGAGCGCAGTTGCTGTGTTTTGCGGAAACGTGGCTCACGTTTAGCATTCCGGACGCTAACGTGTAGCCACCTGGAGCTGTCTCTGTTTAGCTTCAACGCCGCTAAACAGAGACACGAAAGCCGGGGGGAATCGGAGAGGAGGCGGACTTGCTAACACGAGGTGGTGTATCCCTGGATTTTTACAAAGAAAAAAATTTCCATCTGCCGCAGGGATGTCGAACTTTTGGACTAGCGTGACGTCATCCACTCCGCTACAAGCACCCCTAGGCCATCATGTTAATCTGTTAATAAACAACGGGGTAGACTGCTGGAAGTGTGAATTTCCCTACGGGCCTACGGGGATGAATAAAGTATCTATCTATCTATATTGTGATCACGGCAAATGAATAAATGTATCACGGCAAAACTATGATAAATAAGTAATTTAAAATAATCCTACACTCAGTTTCCACTTTATTTTTCAATCAGTAATAAATGAATCCATAACACACATGGGCTGCATTTAAAGGGACATTGTGTAATTCAGTATTCAGTGCATAATAAGGGTAAAAATGTCACTCATTAAAATAAGAATATTGATCTAAATGATTAGCAAAAATAAATGGACAATCATAAAGATGTACTTTTTTTAAAGACTCTTAATTAGAGATATTGGCATCTATTTTATATAGCATCAGCCTCACCTATAAGAAGCTGACATATTTGCCATCTTGCTGCAAATCCTTACATTTTAGATAAACTGTGAAGGCTGTTTGTTTTCAAAAAATGACTACTATATGGATATCGGTTTTAAATCTCAGGTGATCCATTGCTGTTACTTTGCAAAAAAAAATGAAAATGATTACCTAATTCAAGTGGATACACAGCAAACCATTTGTTTCCCGAATGGGGTTTTTGAAAAATAACAACTGAAATGAAACAGCACATACGGCAGGAAAAAACAGTCACATGTAATCTGTGCAGGCATGATGTAATACATTGAACTTTTAAGAAATAGGTTATTTTACTACGGGTCCTATAATCCAAACGGTAATCTAGATTACATTCTAATCTTTGAATGATACTATTGGGGGATTGAGAGGGCCAGGGTAACTACAACTATAAATAATGTACTGAGATGATGTCAAACTTGGTGATGTTAGCTTGGCACGCTACGTTGTCGCCATCTGTGGTCAGGAGGTTGTCAGACATGGCGCTCATTCATCTTTGGTGTAATTATGCACATGATGACAAACAGATGAGGATTGTTGTTAGTGGAATTCTTACCCACGAGGGTTTCCAGAAAAGTGGTGGCTCACATCTTCTTCAGAAAGTTTTTTTTAATTATTTTATTCTATTAATATTATTTTTTAGACCCGCAAAGATCTGCACCCGCGAACGTGGAACCCCGAAGTAGCAAGGTCCCACTGTATTTGTTTGACTAGTCATTGCCAATGGTTTTGAATAGTATAGCTTTTTGTTGTTGGCTACTGTTCAATTGCCTAGTCTTTGCTTACTATGGGTTATTGCCCTCCCTTATGGTATTGTCAAGTGGTTAGGTCACATGCGTGCAGTGTCAACACAGACAAAAAATAATTTACTTGTCTATATCTGGACTTTCATGATACTTTGACAATCGAAAAAACAAAACAATTTTGGGGTGACATTTTAAGTTTATGGGCACAAAGAGTCATGAATATTGCAGCAAATTCGTTCAATAAAACAACCTGTATTGATGTGTTTAAAGGGATTGCAAGAGTACATAAGGTGGAGGTTACACACACGTTCAGATGTGCTGTGGGATCTCATATCAGCACCTGAAAACAAATACAAAGGTCATTTTTTTGTTTTCATCCCACTGGCTGCTTTGACCTCTACAGAAGTCAAAGATCTAGACAGAATAGTCACAGACTAAGGTATTAGAAAATATCAGCATTCGCCTTTTCACAGTCTACTATGTTATAGTGCAGTGTTTCTCAACTAGTGGATCAGGAAGGGTTTTGGGAATAATGCCGTTATAATTAATATTTTATCAGTAACGGGCAGGGGTCATCATTAATTGATTTTTGGAAAAAAAATTAATATTTAAGTGCGAAAAAATTAAAATTAATTTTTTTGCGGCAAGGCCAATTAATGGGTATTTATTGGATTTCTAGCCATTAATTGGTAATTTAATGGTATACTAGCCGTGTCAATATGGTCGAACAAACTGGTCCCTTTAATCTTTACTTTTAGTACAAAAAATATCTTCTGAGTTATTGGTGATCACATCAGCTACCGTCATGTTGGGGCTTGTTTTATAATTATAATTTGTCGATTCCTCCTAAGTTAATATGCGAATTGTCGGAACACTAACTGAGGTTAGATGAACAGTGAATGATAGAACATTCACGCCAACATTATCATGCGCAGTAAGACACCTTAGTAATAAGAGGTTTTGCTATTTATTACACATTCATTTATGAACAAAAATGTGTACAACATAGAAACATCGGAGATAGTGAAAATGTTAGAGATTTTCATTAGATGAAACGATGTGGGAAACAAATTCGCTGTCCCAGAAGCGGTTGTTAGAAAACAAAAAAAGTTGGGCTTCTAGGCAATTTGTTGACAAGTTGTACCGTTCATCCGCATAGGCACGTCCGGCAGCACTGAAAAAGCGTTCTACTATGTTGGAAGTTGGCAGTATAAATGTTGTATCGATAAATTGATCAAAGGTGGGCAGCATCATGTTCAGGCGGCGCCGTTTTATCAAATTTTGGCCGAAGGCCATATCCGATGACTCATCTATTGGACTTTCATCGACCGATGCAGTTTCGGTGACTTTGAGAGCCTCCACTGCTTGACGCTCTTTTGTCGTAAATTGACCATGTTTTTGGTTTTGAATTTTCACAATAGCCCTCTCAAACATAGGCGCTTGAACGATTTCGGCGTCAGGGCTGAGGTGATGGGCCATGGCAGGATGGGACGACATTGCAACATCAAAGAGGTACCTCGCCTCTGCGACTGTCAGATCTTCTTGCTGCAAAGTAAGCATCAAAGAATCCAACTTGGCCAAATCACCGTTGAGTTGAGTGAGTTTATGAACATCCGCTGCGTTGAGAAGTAAATCCATCACCCTTGGGTCGGTGGTGAAAACTTCTTTTGCAAGAATTTTCTGCAGCTCGAAGAACCTGCGCACCATCTTTGCCGTGCTTGACCACCGTGTCTCATTTCTCGTCAACGGTCGAAGGTCTGTGTACTCATCCAGTAGTGCACTAAGCGTGCTGTATCTCAGGCGAGCCATCAAGGAGTTCAACTTACAGAGTACCTTAAAAAAGTAAAAGCAGGAAATAAGAAATATGCTAAATTTGAGCAGCTTAAAATCGCCTTGCGTAAAATTCCTTTGATAGAAGGCGTGGCCGCGTGGGGTATGTGAAAAAAATATTGTGGAACCGCTGTGACAGAGTGCACTCTGTCTTCAATATAGATATTGTGAGATATAAGTAAGCAGCATAGAAAAGAAGTTCACCTTTTCGTAGGGCTTCAAGAGTTCTTTGACAGCGAGGTTGAAGCGATGGGAGGCGCAGCCGACCAGAGGAACATTGCACTGCTTTGCAATGGCTTTGTTCACCTTGCAGTTGTCGCCACAAAGCGCCACCACGTTGGCCATAGACTTGCCGTACCTGCTAAGGATGTCTTCGATGAACACCAGGTGGTTTTCAGCCGTCTGTGCCTTGGGATCCAAAAGTGTTGAGAAGCCGAGGAGAGCACTTTCCCGACCGCGTGGGCTTATATACGAGGCGAAAACGCCAACGTAATAATCGGAAGAACAAGTCCATCCGTCGAATACCACCGCGAATCGGGATGGCAGATCGAAGGCGATTTTCTGTCGCACACCCTGTGTCACCAAGGCCAAATACTTCTTTAAGGTGTTTGTGCAGATTGGCTCCGTATTGCTGATGTCCCTGATGGTAGGCCGATCAACAACATTGAAAGGCTCCAGGTCGATACAAACCAACCGCAGCCACTTGAAGATTCGTATTCCTTTTCGGCAAACGGTTGAAGGTGACGACAGGAAATTTTCTATCGATCCAGGATTGGATGACTCCTGCTTCTTTGCATCACTTTCTTTCTGCAAGTGCTGACTTTTAATGTGGCTTTCCAAATTGCTCCAACCGGTGTTGCGCCGTTGGATGCGCTCGGCGCCACATGAGCAGCGCCATTTGCCGTTGACGACATCAATCTGTGTGAAGTACTCTCTAACCATTTTTTCCTTCGGTCCCATAACCGTGCGAAGATTACAATTAATACAGCGTAATAGTAGTGGTGTACAACATGTGCGTATGTGCATCCACGACGTACGTGCTTGAGGCAAAACGTGAGCTAATCAACAAGCCCGATTTTGTCCCGACCAATAAAAAGCTGCTTTGCAACCACACTGTGTACGTACAGCTACCGTGTTTCCCCGAATATAAGGCCGGCCTTACTTCAAAATCATCGTCAAAAATTGAGGTTTTGAAATAAAAATATGTGCAAAAGTAATAAATTTTCGCTAAAAATTTCTTAGAAAAGCATTGCCGTTGTTAAATAACGTTGATATCTACGGTTTTCATAGGTAATATGAGCCTCTTATTTGCAGGAAGGTTGAATTTCATTTCTCATAAAAAGCTGGGCCTTATAATGGGGGAAACACGGTAGCTTACGCGTATGCATGCACTGTCCCGATTGTGCGTGTATGTGCCCTTGACCGCATACGAAATGCTCGCGCGGCGAGAAAATTTGCACGTTTGTTGACGCAATCGACTAACAAAAAACCCGAATATTTTCGCAATTAATGGGTCGCAAACTCGCAATAATTGCTAATTATTTAAATTTTGCAATAAATGGATTTATGAATTTAAGCAACCATTCCATTAATTTTTCGCAATTAATGGCATTAATTTTTCACCAATCATTTATTGCTGACCCCTGGTAACGGGGTAATCAAACTAATTATTTTTTTCTGCCATTAAAATGCCTTTACCATTACTGATGGTAAAAGGCGGTGTGTTACTTTGAAAAATCAGCATGTGTCTCATCTTAGGCTATGTCAGAGTAGGCAGTCTTCTTGTACGTAAGAAAAATAAGCAGGACATCCTCTGTGAGTCTTGTGGCATATTTTCTAACCAACAACCCTTGAATGTGAACACGGTTCTCATTCAACCTAACACTGCAGCCATCTTCAATAACACAAAACAATGCGTGCGTGAGTGATCACTTCACACAATGGAGAACGTCCTACTGTAACATCACGAGTAAAAACGCTAATGAATTCACAATACTTAACATCTCATTTGGGAAAACTAGTGTAGGATTCTTTCTCAGTAGCTTCTGCGTCTTTTAACACTAATTTTTCCAAAACTGCTGCTCTCTACTAACCGAGAGAAGTCTTGTCAGCTATCATAGACAGAGAGAGAGGAAGAAAGGGAGAGAGGGATAGAGAGAAGGGGAGAACAGATACTGAGGGAGCGAGGGGAGGAAGTGCAAGAGTTAGAGAAAACTATTGAAAAGTCACTTTCTATTGTTTTACAAGTCAAGTCAAGTCACATTTATTTATATAGCCCTCAATCACAAAAATGCCTCAAAGGACGGCACAGGATTACAATTGCACAATTGCACAATTACATGATCTTAAACCAGCATGCCGGCAAGGAACAACTCAAAACCTCAGTGTGAGGAAAAAAGAGAAACCTGGAGAAAGGACCTCACGTGTGGTAATCCCCCTTCCAGGATTGACCAGGGTGAATCACAATTAGCATTACTGAACACAGAATAGTAAACACTAGGTAAGATGTTGAAGATGTCCGGAAAGTGCAGGACAGCAACGACGCCCCCAGCCTGTAAACTAGTCCAGAAAGTCTATGACGGCCACGACGCAGCTTCCAATCTCTGCCAGCTGGTAAATGCAGGGATTGACATGCTTCAGGTCAGACGCTGGTCCGCTGACTCATCTCAAATCGTCCTTCTCCTATGTATCAGCCAGGCAGGCAATCGGAAAAAGACAGGACGATACAGAATACAGTGGGACCTCGGTTATCGCGGTTAATGGGGACCAAAACCACCCGCGATATGTGAAAATCCGCAAAGTAGCGGCGCACCTTAAAAAAAAAAAAAATTTTTTTTTTTTTTTTTTTAATTATTATTTTTTTAGACCCGGTTAATGGGGACCAAAACCACCCGCAAAAAGTGAAAATCTGGGAAGTTGCAACGCCCCTTCAAAAAAAAAAAAAAAAAAACCCGTTTAAACCCTCGCGGGAGGTTCCAACGACCTCAGAACTGTGCCGCACATGTGCTAACCACTGCGCCGCCGTGCTGCCCGGCCTCAGCGCCGAGCCCACGACCTACCCGGCGAGTCCGGTCGCCGAGGCGAAGGCCCTCACGGCCCAAGTAGGAGACGCCGGGCGCTCGGCGCTGAGGCCGGCGGGCCGAGTTGGCCCTCGGGCGCCATCGGAGCCCGAGCGGGAGACGACGGGCGCTCGGCTAATCGCGGTGTCGTGCGTATCGTGCCCGGAAGTACCCGCGCCGCAGGTTAGGGGCTCACTCGCACGAGCGACTGAACGGCACCCGCGGTGTGGCGCAGGTAAAAAAAAAATATTATTATTGTATATATATATTTTTTTAATTATTATTTTTTTAGACCCGGTTAATGGGGACCAAAACCACCTGCTAAAAGTGAAAATCTGCGAAGTAGCGACGCCCCTTCAAAAAAAATAAATATATATCACTATTACAGGCTGCGAAGCTCTATAGCCGCGAACGTCGAAGCGCAAAGTGGCGAGGTCCCACTGTATGAGGTGGGCATCAATCATAAGCTTTGGAATAGAAGTGTGTCTTAAGCCTCGATTTAAAAACTTCCGTTGAGGTTGCAGATCTTATCTCCGGAGGCAGGGCATTCCATAACACCGGGGCCCGGATGTAGAACGCTCTCGAGCCTGCAGACTTCTTGGCTCTCTGAGTCACAAATAGACCGGCATTTTCCGTGCAGGAACATAGGGGGAAATCAAATCAGAGAGATAAGAGGGTGCAAGCCCATGCAAACATTTATATGTTAATAAGAGAACCTTAAAGTCACATCTTAAGTGGACTGGGAACCAGTGCAAGTTGGCCAATACAGGAGTAATATGCTCAAACGTTTTGGTCTTAGTCAAAAGTCTAGCTGCTGCATTCGGAACCAGCTACAAACTTTTGATGCTAGACCTCGGGAGACAAGAAGTAATAAACGCATGAATTAAAACCTCTGCATCTGATTGGGACAGCATTGAACGAATCTTCGCAATATTACGGAGGTGTTAGAAGGCTATTCTGGTAGTATTTTTCACGTGTGACTGAATCGACAGATTAGGATCTAATATAACACCTAGATTCTTGACTGAATCACTATGGGCGATATTTGTCTAGGTTCAGGGCAGTGTTTGAAAACAACTCACGACAGTGAGCTGGACCAAAAAATTAAGTGACATCCATCTTTGAATCTCAGTAAGGCAAGCCTCCAGATTTCTACAACTTAACTGTCCAGTTGTCTCCAGTGGTACATACAGTTGAGTGTCATCTGCATAGCAATAGAAACTAATATTATACTTGCGGATAATGTCACCAAGCGGAATCATATAAATACTAAAAAGAAGGGGGCCAAGTACAGAGCCCTGTGGAACACCACAGGGGATATTAGAGTGTTTAGAGGTCAGATTGCCATAGTTAACACATTGGATCCTGTCTGACAGGTAGGATTTAAACCATGAGAGTACAGTTGCCGAGATACCAATGCATTCCATACGAACAAGTAATATGTTGTGGTCGACAGTATCAAAAGCAGCACTGAGATCCAGCAGCAGTAACATTGATAAGGCACCGGAATCTATTGCTAAAAGGAGATCATTGGTTAGTTTAGCCAGGACTGTCTCAGTAGAGTGATTTGCCCTAAATGCTGACTGGACAATTTCAAAGAGGTTATTTTCTGACATGAAGTAATTTAGCTGCTGTGCAACAACCTTTTCAAGTAATTTTGTACAAAATGACAGATTTGACACTGGCCTATAATTACCTAAGTTTTCTGGGTCAAGGTTAGGTCGCTTAAGCGTGGGTTTAATGACGGCAGACTTGAAGGCTACAGGAACAATACCCGAGGAGAGCGATATATTAATAATATTTAAAAATGATGGTCCTAAGATCCCAAACAGATCTTTCAAAAGTGAAGCTGGAAACGGATCGACCAGGCTTGTAGTTTGTTTGGCCCTACTGACCATCTGTATTAGATTATCAAAGGACAAATTATTGAAACTGGAGAATGTTTCTGAACAACCGCCGACACTGTTCTAACACCTACACATCTTTGAGATAGGAGGAGGATACAGAGCGTTCTTTTAAAATATCATTCCTGATTAGTTGAATCTTTTTATTAAAAAATTCCATAATGTCGTTAGCAAAGTAAGTACAACTATTTGGGTTAAGTTGTTGTTCAGTAAGTTTCGCCACTTTGTCAAACAAAAATTTCGGATTATTCTTATGTTTAACAATAATCTTAGAGAAAAACGATGCTTTAGCTGAGGCAAGAGCTACTTTATATTTCAGCAAACTGTCACAACAGGCCAGTAGGAAAGACTTCCAGCTTAGTAGTGCGCCATTTGCGTTCAAGTTTTCTGCAACCTTGTTTGAGTAACCTGTTTTTTTCAGTAAACCAAGATGTATTCTTCTTGGGTCGAAATTTATGCCTTAGGGGCGCCACAGAATTAAGAACTTAACCAAAGCAGTATTGAAGTTGTTTGTAAGCGAGTCAACAGACCCAGTGTACAAAGGGAAGGCTGCAGTTACCGTAGGTAATGGTTCTTTTCAGGCTAATACCGTTGTAGGTCGGATATTGCGACTGCTAAAGCCTACATTTTCCTTATCACAGTAAACATTAAACAGCACCTCACACTTAACAAGATAGTGATCAGAGATGGCATTAGGATACGGTAACAATGTAACATTTGAGGCGACTACGCCACGGGTCGGAACAAGATCTAGAGTGTTCCCATCTTTATGAGTGGGCACATCAACTATTTGATTGAAACCAAATGTATCAATCAGTGACTTTACAGTCAGCAATTGCAAGGGAATTTGATGGGGAATTTATGTGAACATTAAAATCACCAATAATTACAACATTATCCGCATAAGTTACTAAGTCTGTTAACAGTTCAGAAAATTCATCCAAAATATTTGAGTATGGTCCAGGTGGGCGATACACAACAACTAAATAAATTGGTGTTGACATTAAGGACCTCTTAACAAGTGCTTCAAACGTTTCAAAACCAGTAAGGGTATTAGTAAATTTCAACTTATCTTCCGATATAAGAGCAACACCTCCACCTTTTTTGCATGGTCGTGCCAAGTGCGAACTCACAAAGTTATGGGGAGAAGCCTCATTTAACACTAGAAACTCATTTAGTTTTAACCAGGTCTCACAAAGGCCAATAAGGTCAAGATTGTGTTCATTAATAAGGTCATTGACAAGTAAAGCTTTGGAGGCTAGTGATCTAATATTCAGAAGGCCAGGCTTCAGCACTGTGGACTGAGCTGAAACCTTTCGCGAGTTTTGAGCCTTAATGGCAACCTTAGTGGTAACCTCCACAGGATTATACTGCTGCTCCCGAGTCTTGATGGCAGATGCGGCCGAATTCCATACCACAGGAATATTGTTGACAGGTGGGGTAGCAGGATGACTATTGGTAGAAAATAATGTTATTTCTTCTCCTTCCTCACCCAACAAGGGAGAAACAGAGGTAAGAAGCACAGAAGATGCTATAGAAGAGTACAGATCAGGCTGTATGGTGCAGTCAATAGAACGCTCTAAACTACAAAAACTATGTGAATTGCATGAATCTAGCATAGCGCTAGTTAGCTCTAGCGTTACAGACTCCACACCCGTGGTAACAGGTTCACTAATCACCTGTGACCTGGCCTGCACTAGTGTACCCTGTCATGGAAGGCTTAAACAGTAATCTAATTTTTTAGAAAGAGTGAGAACACCTTCCCAGTTAGGGTGAAGGCCGACTGTTACTGTTGACTTTTGTTATGGACGAAATATTTGAAGTGCAGTTGCCTACTTTTACTTGACCAGTTGTCTCAGGTTTTGAGAGTTTGATTTATTTATTTTACACTGCAGTGTTGAATGCACTTTATATTGTTGAACTGTTTACTTGTGTATTGTGAAAATACTTGAATTACAGTAGAATATGTCTACTTGAGCAGTTTTCTGACAAGAGATTATGATTTATTCGATAGAGTGAAACTCAATTTATACTCATTTACAATTGACTTTTATTATACAGTTCAACCTCCACGGCTCCATGCCTATACGAACTGTCGTATTTTCCCTTACAAAATTGTTAGGTTTAAGTCCCCAACATTTTTAATAAAACGCTCTGAAATAAAAGAAGACATAGAGAATCGGTTATTTAGAATTAGTTACTTTATTAATCATCATAATGAGAGCGCCGGAGATCCTGCTGTTACACTTCTCCTCCTCGCTCGCTCTGAAGACGTCTCCGAACCCTCCCTTTTAATATTAAGGTTCTTGGAGAAAAACAACTTGAGTTATGGCATGCACAGGTCAGGGTGCACCCACTGGGATGTGAAACAGACAGAAACAAAAAACAACTCATGGCCTTGAAGAACAGCTTAGGCTGAAAACTATACAAAAAGGGCTGATAACACTTATAACATATTACTGTCAACTGTAGGATAAATATATGTATATAACTCCAACAAAAATACAAAAAAATCTTACACCACACTTTTTTTCCAAACCGGTTTATTCATGTTTTAACGGTTTAACATGTTATATTGTACACGTTATATCATTATGTACAAATTCTTCATAAACATTTTTTTAAAAAGAAAATCAGGAACAATAGTTATCAGCGTAACTAAAATATCCATTAATAATACTTTAAATTTACATTTGTAAATAAAGATATTTTTGGGAGCAAAAAAATAGTTGGCATTTCTATTTTGTAAACCAAACCACGATATAAACCATTGATGTTTGTATTTTAAATTGCAATCAGACTATGTAACAGGGACAGAAAAGTATTAAAGCCTTGTGAAGTGATCGGCAAATGTTGGAGGTATGTTGTGCTCTGCGATGAAATGGTGAAACATCACATCTGCAGCTGTTGAAGAGTCTTCTGGTGTAGTGCCTAATTTCGACAGCCCTGCAAAATCCTCCCCCCCTCGCGTAGACGCGCATTCTGCTGCGCTTCCGACGTTAGCGATCATATTCTATATAATAAGCTTATTAAAACAATAAAGCTATTGTCAGAAGCGCAGTAGAATGCGCATTCACGCGAGGGGGGGTTATTGCAGGGGAGTCGAAATTAGGCACTTCAGCGGCAGACGCATGCGCACAGTAGCATCAGACGCTCGCTTCGTTTGCAACGGAAAAAAAACGATACCGGGGATAGAGGCTACCGCAGTGAACTGACTTGATTGATTTACCGTTTCGTGATAGTCGGTGTATACCGGATGGTAACCATAATTGACAAATTTGCATTTTTCCGTACAGATTTTCTTGTACGTCGTATACGTCTTAAAATGCAAAATAAACGTACTTTGTACGGCAAAAACATACAGGTTGACAGGTATGTTTTATTATTAATGCCCTGCAAATGTTTGTTGGCACCCGCCACTCTACACAGCAGAAAAAGACTTGAAACATTTGTACATGCATGTTGAGCTTGGCAAAACACAGCTACAGTGTGGAATATAAAAGAAGGAATTCATTAAATTCAGATTCAGATTCAGATATACTTTATTGTCATTCTTGTGCACGTGTATACAGAACGAAATGTCGATACATCATCAAATTGAAGATCAAGATACTGAAGTAAAACGTTTCGGACTCCAATAACAATGAGGCCAATTAAGTATTAAAAGGGCAGTGTGTATTATTTAACCAATAGCTGTCTGTTTGTGGGGAAGTGCAATACAAAAGAATGCAAAAAAGCACCAGGGAGAATACAAACTAGGACTCAAAGTTACCAAATGCACAATTTTTCTTCTCAGTTTTTGCCAAGCCAATAATGAGTTGCTTTTTCTGGGTACCCATAGCAGCAAGGTAGCCGACAATTACGGCGACACACATATTATGTCAAATAAATGCAAATTTCTCAACCTACAAACATTTTAAAAGATTAATGTTTTCATGTATTACATGCATTTTTTTTTACTATTTAACTCAGGTCTCCAACCTTGATCAAGCAGAGTGCTACTTTTTGTTACTAATTAGCACAAGGGGCACCCAGTTTGATAAACATTTCTAAAATAACAACTTATATAATTTCTATGTTGTGACTATGTTATTACAGGGTCAACTATTGGAAGTAGGGTTAAATAGACTCAGTAAACCACAACTAAATAATCAAAATAAACCAGCTCTGGTGAGCTATTTTCAGAGCAGGTCCACGGACACCTCAGCTGTTCTAAGGGGGCACCCTGGTGCCCGCAGGCACCACTTTGGAGACCTCTGATTTAAATCAATAGTGATTTTATTTTTGAAAATAAACAAATGACGTTTATTTTACGACTAGTAGTACCTAAATACTGCATACTATCCCTTAAGGACAGTGGTTTTAAACTCAATTTAGTTGGGTTTTCCACAAGAAAACATTCTGATTAATAAAAATCCATCCATCCATTATCCGCACCGCTTATCCTCAGTAGGGACGCGGGAGTGCTGGAGCTTATCCAAGCTATCTTTGGGCAGTGGACACCCTGAACTGGTTGCCAGCCAGTCGCAGGGCACACAGGGACAGACAACTCACTCGCTCATTCATAACTAGGGACAATTTGGACCGGCCAATTAACCTGACATGCATGTTTTTGGAATGTGGGAGGAAACCTGAGTGCCCTGAGGAAACCCACCCAAGCACGGGGAGAACATGCAAACTCCACACAGGAGGTTTGATCTCACCACTTCAGAATTGTGCCGCACATGCGCTAACCACTGCGCCGCCGTGCAGCCCTAATAAAAATCCACTGAAATATATTTTAAAAATTGCTACACTAAATAACATGTTAAAAAAAAGATAATAATAAATTAATCCACAATTTGTGTGGGCTGCACTTACATCAAAGGGACAGTTTTTATTATTTTACCAGAAGATGTTGCTTTGTTAGGGCAGCATGGCAGCGCAGTGGTTAGCGCGTGTGCGGCACAGTTCTGAGGAACTGAAGCGATCGAACCTTCCTGTGTGGAGTTTGTATGTTCTTACGTGGGTTTCCTCCGGGCACTCCGGTTTCCTCCCACATTCCAAAAACATGCATGTCAGATTACTTGACCGGTACAAATTGTCTCTAGGTGGGAATGAGCGAGTGAGTTGTGTGTCTCTGCGACTGGCTGGCAACCAGTTCAGGGTGTCCCCTGCCCACTGCCCGAAGATAGCCGGGATGCGCTCCAGCACCCCCGCGATCCTACTGAGGATAAGCTGTGCAAATAATGGATGGATGTTGCTTTGTTGTGCTGTGCAACCAAAAACTGTTTAAAAAAGAAGACAGACTACAGACACTTAAGATGACCAAACCACATTTTTTTTACTCAGCCTCTTGCAAATATAGAAAAAAGGAAAAAAGAAGAGGGAAAAGAAGAAATGAAAAGACACACAGGGGTAAAGAGAAATGAAAGAAACAAGATGGAAAAGGGAAAAAAACAACAACAAGACAGCAAGAAAAAAAGATAAGTTTTTTTCAGCAAGATGGCCGACAATGATGTCAGCTCCATCTAAGTGAAGTTAAATAATATAAATGAAAATTTCTTTACCAACGAGTTTCACAACCAGAACAGGCAGTGGACCCAAATGTGTAACGTTTCACACGATGCTTTTTTGGGGAATCGAGAAAGTCAGGCGAGGGGGAAAAAACAAGAGCAATCCGGTGCTCGCTGGGCAGGAGGAGCAGGAAGCCTTTGCGAACAAAGCGTGGTCGGGCAGCCGGGACGGGAGAACGGTGCGTGGTCGAAATCAGAAGCAAGTCGGGCAGCCGGGACGGGAGACAGAGCAGAAATGTAAACGTCTATATAAATGCAGATCATTTCATTTCAGAGATTGGGACAAGTCTGGTAACCAGAGATGATCGGGAATCCAGGGACAGATGAGCAGGAAACAGGAACAAGTCGGGAACAGAACGGGAGCTAGAGTCAAAAATGGTTGCCTTGCATGTGCGGATGTTCGCTGACGGACTGACAAGGAGTGAACGAGAGTGACGTGTTTAAATAGAAGGAGGACTAATTAGGGAACGAGTGGCAGCTGGGGCTGACTGGTGAGCGCAGATGAGGGCAAATGGCAAATCATGACAGAACGCCCCCCCCTCAAGTGACGGCTCGGATGGACCCTCATAGTGCTGAGCAGGCAAAGCCGAACCGCTTATGGATTGAGTACCCGCTCCACGGCGAACGGTCCCAGGAACTGGGGAGCTAGCTTGCGAGATACCACCTGGAGGGGAAGGTGGCCAACCAAACCCTGGTGCCCACCCGGTCGACAGGAGGGGGTCCTCCGGCAGTTGGCCTCGACGGAGTACGTGCCGACACCCCGAAGCACGGCGTCACGAGCCTGCGCCCAGGTGCGACGGGCTTTGGACAGGAGGCCTCTTCCTCCTGGCTGGGAAACATCCCGAGAGACCACGGAGCAGAGGGCTGTCTCCAGCTCCTGGTTGACACGCTCAAACTGGCCGTTCGACAGGGGTGAAACCCCAAGGAGAGATTCACCGAGGCCCCCAGAAGACGAAAGAACTCCTTCCAGAAACTGGAGAACTGGGGTCCCCGGTCGGAAACAATGTCCTTTGGAATGCCATGGACCCTGAAGACGTGAAGCTGGACTGCCTGTGCAGTCTGTTACTGAAGCAGTCCACCACAGTGAGGATGGTCGTCGTCCCATCAGAAGCAGGCAGTCCACTCAAAAAGTCCATGGGAATGTGGGACCAGGGGCGGGTGGGAACGGCCAGGGGCTGAAGAAGGCTGGTTGGATGATCCTGGGAGCTGGTCTGGCAGGCCACCAGAAGCGTAGAGAGAGGAGGCAGCAAGTGCGGGCAGCCCCCTGGTGACAGGCCAGGCGGGAGTCATGCCCCCATTGGAGGACCTCAGATTGGTGACGAATAGGCGACCGTCAGGGCAGGTGCTGGGTCCCGGTCGTTCTTAAAGCACCCTCCTCACATAGTCCCTGACATCACAGGTAAGCACAGCCACCATACGGGAACTGGGAAGGATGGATGACGGGCCCTGGGAAGGACCGCCCCCCCCTTCTGGAACTGGCTGGAGAGGGCATCAGTTTTGACATTGCAGGAATCCGGGCGGTAGAAGAGGGTAAAGTTGAACTGGGCAAAAGATAGAGACCAACGTGACTGTCTGGGGTTCAGGCGCTTAGCCGGGCGGATGTATTCAAGATTCTTGTGGTCCGTCCAAACCAGAAATGGAACCGTCATTCCCTCCAGCCAGTGTCGCCATTCCTCAAGGGCGAGCTTGACGTCGTAGTTGCACTCCGAAGGTGAGAGACGTTGCGAGATGAAAGCGCAGGGATGTATCTTGATGTCCTCAGTCGACTCCCACGTGGCTGGATCCATCTTGATGCTACGCTCTGTCACAATATACCCCAGGAAGGACACGGTCTTGGCATGGAACTCACACGAGACGGCGAAGAACAAGTTGGACCTGCTGTGTGTGTTCCTCCAGGGACTTGGAAAAGATCAGGATGTCGTTGAGGTACACAAAAATAAAGCGGTTCAACACGCAGCACGTCATTAATTAGTCCTTGGAAGACGGCAGGTGCGTTGGTATGGCCAAAGCGCATAACCAGTTACTAATAGTGCCGTGTAGGGGTGTTAAACGCTGTCTTCCACTCGTTGCCCTCCTGGATTCGCACTAGATGATAGACGTTGCGGAGATCCAGCTTGGCGAAGACCGTGGCCCTCTGGAGAAGCTCGAATGCAGAGGAAAGCAATGGGAGAAGGTAGCGGTTCTTCACTGAGATATCGCTCAGGCCCCGGTAGACCATGCAGGGGCGGGGTGACCAATCCTTATTCCCCTCGAAGAAGAAGCCCGACCCTGCCGGCAAGGAGGATGGACGGATGATGCCAGCAGCCAGGGCGTCAGAGATGTACTCCTCGATGGACCTTCTTTCAGGAGCAGAAAGGGAGTTGAGACTTCCCCGGGGAGGTGTGAAGCCCGGAAGGACGTCTATGGCACAATCATAAGGTCCATGCAGTGGCAGAGAGGTGGCCTTGTCCTTACTAAAGTCCTCCTGAAGCTCGTGGTAACAGACACGGACCTTGGACAGATTGGGCGGTGAAGGAGTGGACCCTGAACGGATGGGATGAGGCGGCGCGTAGGCAGGTCTGGTGGCATTCAACCCCCCCCACTCCAGAACCGGCCCTGTCAGTCAAATGAAGTGAGGGTTGTGCTGGACCAACCAGGGATGGCCCAAGACGAGAGGCTGGCTAGAAGAGGGTAGCAGGTGGAAGCGCATTTTCTCGTGATGATTTCTGAAAAGTGTCATCACTATTGGCTGTGTGTCACCGTGCCCAGCAGGTGGCCGTCCAGAGCTCGGGCAGGAACCGGGGTGGTAAGGGGGTAGAGCTTAAACCCCAACCTTCGGGTTAAGGCCGTGTCCAGGATGTTGGCCTCAGCGGCAGAGTCAACAAGGGCGGGCAGAGCCTGCGTTGAATCAGGAATTCGAAAGATGAGCCTAAGTACGGGTCTCCTGGTTCTGGAGGTCTGGGTGAGGGCTGAGCTCAGTCGGAGTCCTCCAGCGTCCGATGAGCTCGTCCTTTTAACAGACTTGATGTGACCCAGTACCCTTGCCCGCCACAGTATAATCAAAGACCCTCAGACAGACGCTGCCGGTGCTCTACCACTGATAAGGACGCACGGGCCACCTCCATAGCCTCCAGAAGATCTTGATGGGCCGCGGGCAGTGGCTGGGATGCCGAGGGGGTGCAAATCATGACAGGAATTCAAAAATTGTTATAATTTATAAGTTCATGTATTTTTGCTTATTTTCAAAATGATTTATTCAATATATGAATTATATTTTTCCCACCAGGAAGCACTTAATAATACACACTGTCCCTTTAGACTTTTACATTAAGGCTGGGTCCTCAAACTATCACCCCGCAAGCAGCAATTGGTGCCCGGGCAGCGAGTTTGAGACCCATGCTTTATAGGGAATATTTTTGTGTGTTATTAATTTTGTTACAATTATTATGATTAAATAACATTATTAATGTTATAATATTATAGTTATTATTAAAACATATATTATATATATTAATAGTATTTCAGATCAAAGCGGCGCTGCCACGAGCGGCTGCCTTTTCCAGCAGCTGCCCTATTGTTTTATTGTCTGCTCCTATCTTCGGTGTTTTTTCTTCCCGTTTTGACAACTACACTATGGATTACTTCTATCCTATGGGACATGGGTTTTAGCGCACAAAAATGCGTGTATTCAAGGAATTTCAACTCCTTGCCCTGAAGAATTCTCGTGCTGGCGTGATGAAGGGGCCTATCGTGGAAGAAGAGCCGGAGCTAGTGAAGCGGCTAGCGGCGTTACAAGTCTTCGGTACCATCCGTAATCATGGTTAATGCGAACTCACGACCAAATAAGATCATCGAGTGCTGGTGGAAAACATCGAAGCGCAGAGGGAGCGCAGTTGCTGTGTTTTGCAGAAACGTGGCTCACGTTTAGCATTCCGGATGCTAACGTGTAGCCACCCGGAGCTACACGGAGCTATCTGGCTTCAACGCCGCTATACAGAGACAAGAAAGCCGGGGGGAATCGGAGAGGAGGCGGACTTGCTAACACGAGGTGGTGTATCCCTGGATTTTCACAAAGAAAAGATTTCCATCTGCCGCAGGGATGTCGAACTTTTGGACTGGCGTGACGTCATCCACTCCGCTACAAGCACCCCTAGGGCATCATGTTAATCTGTTAATAAACAACGGGGTAGACTGCTGGAAGTGTGAATTTCCCTACGGGGATGAATAAAGTATCTATCTATCTATCTATTATATGATACTATCCTCTTTTTATTCATTACATTTGAGAAGAAAAATGTTTTTCTTTATTTGGGTCGCAGTTTGTAATTATGGTGGGATAGAGGGTCCTGACCAGTTGAGAACCAGATTGGTCTCCAGTATTTTTGGTTCATTTCTAAAATTAATAAATTTTTGTTAAAAGAGAAACGGCATGTTGTAGATTTGAAACACTACCGTTCAAAATACATATGCCCAGTTTTGGCATATCAATAAGTTAACGTGTTTGATATTATTTCAAAAAGAAAAACTGATATCAGTGTTTTTGTTTTAATGCAGGGGTTGGAGTAGGTGTGGCTCTTTTCATGAGTAGATCTGGTTCGGAAACAAAATAACCATGGCGTGTTTTTGCCATTAGGGATAGAAGTGCTGTAGCCCTTTTTTTTAACTTTAAGGCTAGTGAGAAGCAATGTCAATACGATTTTTTCCGTGTTCTTAGCTGAAGAGATGCATTAGGATAGTCATGCAAGTGAGATGTTGGCCTTTTACCATTTCCCAGATATTTTTAAGCGTATGGTTTGTGTAAGTTAATAAAAAAAATTAGAGCTACAAGATGTAGAAGAGTGCCATTGATGAAATGGAACAGAGGATGGATAATGACCGCTTCATTATCAAGGTTTTCCAACAGACCTGGTGCGATAGCTTGCATAAGTGTAAAGCAGCCATTGCCTCAAGTAAAACAGCCTATTTCTTTAAGGTAACTGCCGCACAAATAAAAAAAACCCAAATCCTCTTTCACACTATAGCATTGCCAACAAAGCCACAGAATGGTACAAAATGCTGCAGCTCGGCGTAAAACTAAGACTACAAAGTTTGATATTATTACGCCGATTTTGGCTGACCTGCACTGGCTCCATGTCAGTTTAAGATGTGATTTTAAAGTTCTGCTTGTATTATACAATATTTTGAATGAACCTGCTACATCATATCTTTCAGATTTAGTTACCCCCTATGTTCCTGCTCGGAGTCTCGCTCGGAAAATGCTGGTCTACGAGTGATCCCGAGAGCCAAGAAGAAATCCGCTGCTTTGAGAGCAATATCCATTCAGGCCCCCGTGCTGGGGAATGCTCTGCCCTCTGAGATTAGATCTGCAACCTCAGTGGAAGTGTTTAAGCTTAGGGGCCGGTCACACAGCCGTTTGCGGCTGAATCACAGCTAAAATTTTGCGTTTTTTTTGCCCGTGGTTGCCCGCGATGGAAAATGCGCAAATTTGGCCAACCCGCTGTTCATCGGTGGTATGCCCGCAAAACAGACGCCGGCGACTGTTCCGCTTCCTCATCGCGTCATTTCCGCGTCATTTTCTCGTGTGGACCACGGGTATAAAAGCTCCCGAGCCGGTGTTGTGCCCAAATCCGACTCCTACGCAAAATTCTTTTCTTCTTTTTCTACATTTTCCTTTTTTTGCTCGCTTTCAGTCTCCATAGTTTGTAGGCTTCCAAGGACTCTTTTTTGGTTGTACTACAAATTACAGCGACATCTAGTGGACAAGTATTATACACTGTCCCTCCAAGAAAAGCAGAATGTTTTTATCAGCACTGTTTTTGTGGAAAACCTTTTCTGGCCCAACCTCACCCGCATCCATGCTTCGCGGCGCCCCACCAAATTGAATTTGAGACCTATGCTTTAGGTTGAAACCAGTCTTTTTTTAGTGTATTATGGAGTTCATTCAAAAAGCTGCCACTGGTATGCTGAGATTCGTTGCCAGAGCGTCATCTTTTTTCCAATCGAGTCCTGAAGCAGTCAAATTGTCCACTTTCCCATCTCTTCTATTCACCCCGTCAATTCCTTCCCCCTGCAGTTTCGCAGTGGCGTTACTGGATGCTGCGGCTGCGGCGGCGGCGCACTCTTCCTTGAACAAACGGTCGTGCTCCATCTTGAGTTCTTGGTAGGACCGTGAGAACATATGGAAGATGGAAGTAGCGGGAAAAGCCATAATCAGGATCCCACTCAGGATGCTGCTCAGTGCCACAACCTGCCCGGGGATGGAGCGCGGCACCATGTCGCCGTATCCCACCGTTGTCATGGAGATGATGGCCCACCAATAGGAGGCAGGGATGCTGCTGAAGTCATGGGGGCCTGTGAGCTCGCTCTCGGCCAGGTGGACCAGCGGCGAGAAGAGGGTGACAGCCACGCACAGGAAAAGAAGGAGTAGCCCGAACTCCCTTGTGCTGCGCCTCACCGTTAACCCGAGCGTCTGCAGGCCCAGAGAGTGTCTGGCCAGCCGCATCACGTAAAGGATCCTCAGGGCTCGCAAGATCCTTAGCACCAAACCTAGCTTGTCCAAGTAGCCTTTACCGCCCCCTTGTCGGTCTCCGTCCAGGCCTGGTTCCTCCTTGAACACCAGGGACACGTAGTAAGGCAGGATGGCCATGGCATCGATGATGTTGAGCGGCCCACGGAGGAAGTCTAGCTTGCTCTGGGCCTGGATGAAGCGTAGAACAAACTCCAGCGAGAACCAGCCCACGCACACCGTCTCGATGATGAACATATTGTAGCACTTTGACGAGCACTCGCCCTGTAGTGGATAATAACAATCAAACAGGGGGAAGAATCAATTTCAGCTATCACATCTGACTTTCATTTCGACATTAATTAATTAAAACATTAATCACGGGATAAAAACTCAACAATTGATCAATAGAAATGTGATACGGAATGACTTATGAACGGCTTTAGAAAAGTGGATGGCAAAAACAATAGCAGAATCATAGGAGTCCATTTCTGGGGCCGTCAAAAAGCAATACATTCCTAGAACGCAATTACTATTCTTGTTATTGAGTAGTGTAGAGCATTATTGATACAATTTTATCACTCAACTGCCATTACAACATGGCGTGTTACTCTGCTGCTTTTTAAAAGCAGTACATGGTTTATAACAGGGGTTGGGAACCTATATGGCTTTTTCTATGAGTACCTGTGGCTCAGAGACAAATTTGATTGCATGCAAATTTACTCCATCTCGTTCAAAACTTGAGCCATTAATCCTGTTCAGATACATGCAAAGCCAAACCAAAGTTAATGCAGTACTTCGCAGAATATATAGGGCACGTGTTCACTACAATTTACAGTCAAGATGTCACACAAAAAAAAAAAAAAAAAATTGTTTTGGCTGTACAACGCTAAAGAATCCTCTATATTATTTTGTGGTAAAGTTATGTTTTCTTGTCTTGACTTTGAAAATAGAAAATTGAATATGAAAAATGTAACAGTGGGCACTTAAAATCTTCAGCTTTAGCCTATTCCCTTTGGGCACATGTTTAACCCTCGTGGCATGCAGGAAGATATTATGTACATTTTAATGCTTGTATTTTCAACCATCGACCAACCATCCATTATCTGCACCGCTTATCCTCAGTAGGGTCGCGGGGGTGCTGGAGCCCATCCCAACAATCATCGGGCAGTGGGTAGGGGACACGCTGAACTGGTTGCCAGCTAGTCGCAGGGCACACAGGGACAGACAATTCGCTCACTCATTCAAACCTAGGGACAATTTTGACCGGCCAATTAACCTGACATGCATGTTTTTGGAATGTACGAGGAAACCGAAGTGCCTGGAGGAAACCCACGCAAGCACGGGGAGAAGATGCAAACTCCGCACAGGAAGGTTGGTAGCTGGATTTGAACCCATGTCCTCAGTACTGTGCCGCACACGCGCTAACCACCGTGCGGCCGTACTGCGGCTTGAATTTTCAATTAAAGATAAAATATTGGAAAGCAAACACAAATTTTCCCAGGGTTGTGTAAACATGTAGATGTTCAAGATGGCATTGTGCTGTGATTTATGTTATTTGAATTTGGGAGCCGACCACATTCAATACACTAAACTATTTTTTTTTCGATGTAAAGACATCAATTATAATTCACATTTTTGTCATAGCATAACCCTAGTGTATTTCAATGCATTAAAAAAAGTAATTTTTCTGGTCTAGTTGTGGGCACAGAGCTGGACAGCCTGACAAAAGTAGCTGAGAGACGGGCACTGAGAAAGCTGCGGTCAATCATAAACAATTCATCACATCCACTACACAGCATCATCTCCAAATGGAAGAGCAGCTTTAGTGACAGACTGCTGTCACAGTCTTGTTTCACGGACAGACTGAGGAGATCATTTCTTCCTCATGCCATGAGGCTCTTTAACTCCACCCGAGAGAGTAAAAGCCCACATTAAACCACACCCCCACATTGCATATTACCCTATTTTTATTACAGTGTGTATTTCATGTAACACTATTTAAATACTCTATATCAACACGTTACATTGGGTATTTATGTATTATATTCCTTTGTAGCGAGCAGAGACGGGAGTCGTAGGCGGAGTGTCAAAAGAAGGTGCCAACGAAAGCTGCTTTAATCACATTTTAACTTGCAATCACAAAACAAACACGAGAGTGGCTCGAGACGGCCGAATTAAGAGTCCCCCTAGGAACTCGCTAACTAAACAATGGTTCCGTGGGTGAATTATGTAAAACCCACTACACAAGCCCCCCCAGAATTCACCCATAGTCAAAGTCTCTGTGCCTGGTTGGGACGCTGACCCGGCCACTGCGGGTACAAGGAGCTGGAACAGCGGGGGGGTGAGAGCTTGTGGACTCAGTTGGAGAGCCCACAGGTGCTGGGGGCGGAGGGTCAGAGTGGGTACCCACGGGGCCGGAGGGTCGTGTCGCAGGAGGACGGCCGCGCCGTGGGGCTTGGGCCAGTTCCAATGGCTTGGACATATCCATGTGGGCAGGCTTAACCCTGTCCACGGAGACAGTCTCTGGCCTACCACCAATGTCCACGACCATGGTCTTGTCACCATGCTGCAGGACCTTAAACGGTCCATCATAAGGAGGGCGCAATGGTCCGCGGTGGGCATCGTGGCGAATGAAAACAAAACCAGCCGAGCGCAGGTTGGAGGGAACCCGTGAAACTGGCCTGCCGTGTCGCGATGTGGGGATAGGCACAAACACTCCTGCAGTGCCCTGCAAGATGGACTTCTCCCTGGATGCAGTTCCCGTTCGGACTGAAAAATGCCGCTCAGTCCTTCCAAAGGCTGATGGATTCAGTGCTCAGGGACATGCCTTTTGTGTTCGTCTACCTGGACGACGTCCTTGTTGCCAGCTCCTCAGAAGAGGAACACTTGGAGCACCTCAGAGACCTCTTCACCAAGCTCAGTCAGCATGGCCTGATTATAAATCCCGCGAAATGTGTTTTTGGCGTACCCTCCATCCACTTCCTTGGGCATCTCATCACCAAGGATGGGGCTTCCCCCCTACCGTCTAAGGTAGAGGCTGTCTCTACCTTTCCTCTGCCGCCAACAGCACGGGGCCTCAGGGAGTTTCTCGGCATGGTGACATTCTACCATAGGTTTATTCGCCGAGCCGCTGATGTCATGCGCCCACTCTACGAGGCCCTCAAGGGTAGGTCACCCAATCAAGCTGTTGAATGGACCGCTGAGAGGACCAAGGCATTCGAGGACACAAAAACCGCGCTGTGCCAGGCAGCCATGCTGGCTCACCCAGCTCCCGGAGCCCCAGTCGCACTGACTACAGACGCATCAGACCTAGCAGTGGGTGCCGTGTTCGAGCAGTGGGTTGACAATGCTTGGCAGCCACTCGCCTTTTTTAGTCGCCAGCTGGTCCCCAGAGAACGTAAATACAGTGCATTCGACAGAGAACTACTTGCCATCTGGTTGGCGATCCGCCACTTCCGTTTCATCTTGGAGGGCCGTGAGTTCATCGTCTTTGTTGATCATAAGCCTCTTACGTTCTCCATGTCCAAGATGTCCGAACCGTGGTCCGCCCGCCAGCAGCGCCAGCTGTCATTCATATCGGAATACACGACTGACATCAGGCACATTGCTGGGAAGTCCAACGTGGTTGCGGATTGCCTGTCCAGAGCAACCATCAGCGCTGTGCAATTGGGGCTTGATTATTCCAGTATGAGTGTGGACCAGGCTTCTGATAACGGCATCCAAACGCTCAAGAGCTCAGACACTGGTTTGCGGCTGGAGGAGGTTGCGGTCGGAGACTCAGGGGCCAAGCTTTGTTGTGACCTCTCCATGGGTTGGCCTAGGCCGCTTGTCCCTGCTGGCTGGCGTCGGGCTGTTTTTGAGGCAATACACGGCCTGTCTCATCCTGGCAGGAAAGCATCCATTAAGCTAGTGGCCCAGAAGTTTGTGTGGAAAGGGATGAGAAAGGACGTCCGGGACTGGGTCGACTCATGCGTGGCATGTCAACGCGCCAAAGTGCACCGTCACATCAAGGCCCAATTGGTACCATTCGCCATCCCCGAACGGAAGTTTGACCACGTTAACATTGACCTGGTGGGCCCACTGCCCCCTTCACACGGTTTCACTTACCTCCTGACGATGGTGGACAGGACGACCCGTTGGCCTGAAGCAGTTCCGCTGACTTCCACCTCAGCTGTCGATGTGGCCCGGGCGTTCATCGGCACATGGGTCGCCCGTTTTGGACCCCCTGCAGATCTCTCATCTGACAGGGGCGCACAGTTCACCTCCGAGATGTGGAACACGGTTGCCGAGAGCCTGGGAGTCAAACTTCACCGCACCACTGCCTACCACCCCCAGGCTAACGGGTTGTGCGCGCCAGCCTGACCCATGGGGACTGGGTCGATAAACTACCCTGGGTCATGCTGGGACTGAGGACCGCTCCCAAAGAGGACCTTCAGTGCTCTTCAGCTGAGTTGGTTTACGGTCAAGTGCTGCGGGTGCCAGGTGATTTCATCCCAGACCCAACGACACCCTGAGAAATTCGAACAACCCAAATGGAGTTATCACGGCCGTCTTCGGTATATCTGAGGGATGCACTGGCAGTTGGTGGTATCCCCGCACTAGGTCCACCTTGGAAAAGAGAAGTTTGCCCGCCAGGTGTGCAGAGAAGTCTTGAATGTGCGGGACTGGGTAACGGTCGGGCGTGGTAGCCTCGTTAAGGCGGCGATAGTCCCCGCATGGGCGCCAGCCACCGCCTGGTTTCGGGACCATGTGTAGTGGAGAGGCCCAGGGGCTGTCTGATCGGCGAATGATGCCGAGACGTTCCATGTTCGCAAATTCAGATTTAGCAGCTGCTAGTCTGTCTGGATTGAGTCGTCGGGCCCTGGCATGAACAGGGGGCCCCTTGGTCTCAATGTGGTGCTCAACCCCATGTCTGGTCGTGGAGGCTGAGAAGGTGGGCTTCGCCAGACTGGGGAATTCAGCGAGGAGCCGGTGGTAAATATCACCGTCCAAGAGAGAGCTGGACAGACCCTCAAAATTCCCTTTGTCGCGGACACACGCGAGAGAGGAGAAATTCAATGCGTCAACGAGGCGGCCATTTTTCACATCGACGAGTAATCCATTGGCACACAGAAAATCTGCACCAAGAAGAGGAAAAGCAATATCCGCAGTGACAAAGTCCAATGTAAACTGCTGACCCCCAAAACACACGTCCACTGTCCGTGTCCCGTATGTGCGGATGGGGGTGTCATTGGCAGAAGTTAATGGAGGTCCATGTGTTCCCCCCCGCACATCGTCCACATTGGCAGGGAGGACGCTCCTCTGGGCGCCGGTGTCACACAAGAACTTTTGGCCGGAGATGGCGTCCCGGATGAACAGTAGCCGGTTTCTTGCGCCTGCACTCACGGCCGCTACAGAGTGCAGGCCTTGAAGTTTCCTGTCGCGTTGGAGGTGCAAGGGGGACGGCACTTCTTGGCCTTGAACCCAAAACGTGCATGGTAGTAACACAGACCTGACACCTTCTGATCGTCAGTGGCCGCGCGTGCCTTGCTGGCTGGGGGCGTCGCACTTGATGGTGTGTAGGTGCGTGTAGGGGCCAGCACCTCATGTATGTATCTATGCGTGGCCAGGAAAAACCGGTCCGCTTCCTCTGCCAATGCACGCGGATCTGTAATGGTTGTATTCGCAAGCGCCGTCTGGACATGCGGCGGCATGTGACGCAGAAACAGTTCAATGAAAAGAAAATTTGGCTCTTCGGTGCCAAGCAAGTTTAACATCATTTCCATGTGATCCGATGGCTTACTGTCTCCTAAGCCCTGAATAGCAAGGAGGCGTTGAGCGCGCTCAGAACGCGACAGTTCAAAGATTCTGAGGAGATATGCCTTCAGTCCCTTATATTTATCCAGTTCAGGAGGGGATGTGATGAAACTCACCGCTCTGGCTGCAGTTGAGCTCCCCAAAGCAGACACCACGTGGTAATAGCGAGAGTCATCATTAGTGATTCCGTGCAGGGCGAATTGAGCCTCTGCTTGTGCGAACCACGTTAACGCCGATGACTCCCAGAACTCGGGGAGCTTGAGAACGGGCGCGTATGCCATGACGGTATGCTCAGTATTATGCACAGCCTCGGAAACTTCCACGAGACTAACGTCGGGGTCACCAATGTAGCGAGCAGAGACGGGAGTCGTAGGCGGAGTGTCAAAAGAAGGTGCCAACGAAAGCTGCTTTAATCACATTTTAACTTGCAATCACAAAACAAACACGAGAGTGGCTCGAGACGGACGAATTAAGAGTCCCCCTAGGAACCCGCTAACTAAACAATGGTTCTGTGGGTGAATTATGTAAAACCCACTACACCTTTTACTTTATTATTGTTTGATTTTCAACACAAGGATACTGCTGGAAGTGTGAATTTCCCTACAGGATGAATAAAGTATCTATCTATCTATCTATCTATCTATCTATCTATCTATCTATCTATCTATCTATCTATCTAACTAGTGTTCACATCACTACAGCAGTTGGTTGCGCCAGAGCGCAGATAATAGTGGTTTGCACGCAAAAGAAACATGAGGTAATTTGGGGAAACTATCGTCAAAAAAATTGACATGTATTGAATAAAAAAAAATCTTTTTTTTATTCATTCTTAGCTCTCATTATTCCATATGAAATATTCACAGAGAAATATTGTGTACATAAATATACATACAGTTCAGTTAGTTTTCTTTATAGTCACTTTTGGGACTCGTACTGCCCTAAAGAGATGGTGAATAAAATAAAAAGATTCATAACTACACATGTATGGGTAAGTCTGATGCTTCAGAACATTATGAGTGGTTGGAAGTCAAAACAGATTAACTGAATTATCACGATTCCATCCATCCATTCCATCTGCACTGCTTATCCTCAGTAGGGTCGTGGGGGTGCCTGAGCCATCCCAGCTATCTTCGGACAGTGGGCAGGGGACACCCTGGACCGGTTGCCAGCCAGTCGCAAGGCCCTTCAAGTTCACGTCCAAATAATGTACACTTCATTCAAACTTCATTTATTCAACAAAAACAATAAGGAGAACATTTAAGTGACTTTTTGCCTGCAAATGTATAAGATACTGCAGAAAATTGCCTGTCGCCATTCATACAAATAGAAATTGTTATCGCCTCCTGATTTATGTATGGAAGGATTTCTGCTTCTGTATTATCTCGAGGAGTAGCTTCTCGATTGGGATTCACTCAGAAGCTGACTCATCGGCAGAATCCTGCAGTGCTTGCTAAGTGTGGCGCAGACACAATCACATATTTATTACGTTTTCAGTCTTTGGAAATCTTAGTATTTTGTCTTGAAGGGACAGAGAAAAAGATTTCTTGTTTTGTTTTCTATTTGTCTTTTTATTTTCAGTGAGAGCAACCCTTCTAGCTCATTATTCATTGGTGTTCTTCCTTCATCACCCTCTGCGGACCGCCACCCTCTCAGTCATTCACCGGTTGTCCCAGATGCGGCACACCCTATTTCCTTTAGAGTCCTTATTCATTTCAACTCCGCCAAGGGAAAGACAACTCCCTCTGTTGTAACCAATGCATGACAACATACTCTTACTCCAAATCAATTATCACAGTTTTACCTGCAAATAAGCCTCTTATATCCACCATGCTAGGCCTTTGTGCACTTGTATGGTATTGGTAGCTGGGAAAGAGTTTTGCCATTTTGGGCAACACAATGAACAATTTCCATTAGCTGTTCAGGCGCTGTCATTCTTCAATTAAGCATTTGTCCAGGTAGCATTAGGGTTTATGGCAGAGGTCATAAACCATTTAACCCAAAGAGCCATAAAAGCAAAAATATTTGGATTTTTCTTTTGGAGAAAGCCACACCGTATATTTTAAGACAAAAATCAACAAAACGACTAAACCAGTTCTCCAGACAAAGCGAATTCTCTAATAATTATGTCCCGAATCAATTTAAAAATACCACCTAAAATGTATCTCCCTCCCGCAGCTACTTAAGAGTGCTGAGGCTTATTTTGTCTGTAATCTTGGTCCTAAACAATGGCTTTTAAACAAGGTACAAGCCAAGTTAATTTGTAAAAATGTCACCAAATACTGCAAACAAGAATACCAACTATTTACCTTCAGTGCAGACAGCACTGTGCAAAGGAGAAAGAGTGCGCACTGTACGTATCTCTGCCCATTCCTTCCGCTCACCCAATAAAATTGCTCCAGGGGCTTTGTTTGTTTTGGGTTAAAGTTTGTTCTGAGCATTATCGATTGTTTCAACAATAAACATACATTGTCTAATGAGCTTCCTAAGGGCCCGGTCAGACATCCGTTCGCGTCTGTATCGCGGGTAAAATTTTGCGATTTTTTTTTTTGCCCGTGGTTGCCCGCGATGGAAAATGCGCAAAATTGGCCAACCCGCTGTTCATCGGTGGTATGCCCGCAAAACAGACGCCGGCAACTGTTCCGCTTCCTCATCGCGTCATTTCCACGTCATTTCCGCGTGTGGACCACAGGTATAAAAGCTGCCGAGCCGGTTTTGTGCCGAGAAATGCATCCCTGCCGAGACTTGCATCCCCTGGCGACTATAACCACTTTGACCTGGTTTTAGCTCACTTTTATATCACTTTTCAGGAATGTAATAGCGGACATATAACCAAAACCACTTTGTCTTGCATTTGTTGGGAATGTAATACAACTTAAACCGTTCCGTCTTTGTATTTGTTGTGAATGTAATCGAACGGTAATGCACACCGTATATAAATCACTTTTGAGCAGGTAACATGTTTATTTTGCCCTTTTCTATTCAAATCGCTCGTATTGAAACTTTTAAGCACTCTACCATAAAGCTTATTTCAGCATAATAAGCTTTATGGTAGAGTGCATAACAGTACTCAAAAGTGATTTATACACAGTGTGCATTACCGTTCGATTACATTCACAACAAATACAAAGACAGAATGGTTTAAATTGTATACATTCCCAACAAATGCAAGTCGAAGTGGTTTTGGTTATATCTTCGCCATCACATTCTCGAAAATTTCCGACCGCGTGCAAAGCACGGCTGTATCTCGTCTTTATGGCGATCTCAAAGCGTCCAACAGCGTCTGCTTCACAGGCAGAAATTTTTGGCCGTGATTCAGCCTCGATACGCCCGTGAAAGGCTGTGTGACCGGGCCCTTATAAAGAGTTATCTTGCAATTTAGAGCCAAAACGGGGTATGTTAGTATTACACTGTGACCGTAAACCGTAGTTAAAATTGTGGCCTATACATATATATATATATATATATATATATATATATATATATATATATATATATATATATATATATATATATATATATATATATATATATATATATATATATATATATATATATATATATATATATATATATATATATACTGGACCGAATTCTTTAAGTTTTTGACCAGACAATTGCCTCAGCTTAAAAAAATATATTTAAACGATCAAAGTCCTATTTTTATCTTTGAGTAATATGTACTCAGAAAAAGAGCCCTGTATGGCTAGCAAGCCATAGGTTCCTGATCCCCGGTCAAGTCAAGTCAAGTCATTTTTATTTGTATAGCCCTTAATCACAATAAGTCTCTAAGGGCTTCACAGATTAGTATACTATGTTACAGACTATTTTTCAGTCGACAAGAAGAGTAGGTTATTATTCATAAGCAATGGAGTAGAAGTGAGTTTTAAGTTTAGATTTAAACATTTCCACTGAGGTTGCAGATCGGATCTCAGGGGGAAGAGCATTCCACAGCACCGGTGCCCGAATGGAGAACGCTCTCGAACCAGCAGAACACTTCTTTGCTCTCGGGATCACCAGAAGACCGGCACTCTCAGATCGTAGGCTTCAGACCGGGACATAGGGGCAGATCAGATCTGAGAGATAAGAGGGAGCAAGTCCATGTATGATTTTGTACAATACTAAGAGAACTTTGAAGTCACATCTTTGGCTAACTGGGAGCCAGTGCAAGTTAGCCAAAATCGGTGTTATGTGATCGTACTTTTTTGTCCTAGTTAAAAGCCTCGCTGCGGCATTTTGTACTAGCTGAAGAGACTTGATTCTGGACTTCGGGAGACCGGAGAGTAGTGCATTACAGTAATCGAGACGGGAGGTAACAAATGCATGAATTATAGTTTCCGCATCAGACTGAGACAGTATTGAACGGATTTTGGCAATGTTACGAAGATGGAAGAAAGCGGTTCTAGTAATTTTCTTTACATGCATCTCAAAGGTTAGATCAGGGTCAAATATGACACCTAAATTTTTAACTAAGTCACTCTGTGTGATGTGACATTTGTCAATGTTCACAGCAGTTTTTGAGAATAAGTCACGGCATTTAGATGGACCAATGACTATTATTTCGGTCTTTTCAGAGTTAAGACGCAAGAAATTGAGTGACATCCACTCTTTTATCTCAGTGAGGCAGGCCTCCAAATTTCCACAGTTTAGTGTGGAAGATTCCTCCAACGGAAGATAGAGTTGAGTGTCGTCTGCGTAGCAGTGGAAGCTGATATTGTACTTGCGAATAATGTCACCTAATGGAAGCATGTAAATGTTGAAAAGAAGGGGGCCAAGCACTGAACCCTGCGGAACACCGCAGGTAACATTAAAGGGCTCAGATGTCATTTCACCATATTTAACACAGTGCGTCCTATCTGAGAGGTAGGATCTGAACCACGAGAGGACGGTTCCTGAGAGACCAATCCATTTTTCCAACCGTTCTAGTAGGATATTGTGGTGCACTGTGTCAAAAGCAGCACTAAGATCCAGCAGCAGCAAAAGTGATGAAGCGCCAGAATCCATTGACATTAGGAGATCATTTGTTACCTGTCTCAGTAGAGTGGTTAGCCCTGAATCCTGATTGCATGGATTCAAAAAGGTTATTCTCGGATATGAAAGCATTCAGCTGCTGTGCCACTACTTTTTCGAGTACTTTAGAGAGGAAAGGTAGGTTTGACACAGGTCTGTAATTACTTAATATTTCTGGATCAAGGTTGGGTCGTTTCAGTGTGGGTTTAATAACGGCGGACTTAAAAGCTGCTGGAACTACACCTGAGGAGAGTGATATGTTTATAATATTTAGAACTGAAGGTCCAAGGACGCCAAAAATACTTTTAATAAGTGAACCTGGGAGCGGGTCGAACTGGCAAGTTGTCGGTTTGGCCGCATTTACCACCTGTTTGAGATCATCAAGTGACAGTTCACTAAAACCGGCCATTTTCCCAAGGCAGCCAAATTGGAATGTTATGTAGTTCAAGGGTGGGCATACTTTTTGAATAATGGGTCACATTAAGTTAAAGCAGGCATACAACGGCAACTCACCAAAAGACGTTTAAATTGACTAAAATATTTTGTTGTTCGGAATAAAGATTTTTTGTTTGTATTCAGTTAGTTTTTCTAAAATGGGGTTCTGATCGTTTTAAAAATTCAGTGAGGATCTTTTTAAAATTCAGTTAGAAGAGATACAATTAAGGAAACCTAATGTATTCTTTCAAATACGTTTTTTTCCATTTCACAATCGTTAAAAAGATGCACCAACACACAATTATATTTTCTGCTTATTCGCTGTCAGTTCAATTAGGTTTCACCTGCCAGGCTTTTTTTTTAAGACGTGAGGTGACAACATGTTTTTTTTTTCTACAAGAGGCATTAAATAAGAGAAATACCATGCAGTGAATACAAGAAAGATTAATGTTTTACTGCCTCAAAAATGTAAAAAAAATAAATTAAGACACTAAATATTGAGTCAGTGTAGGGGTTTAGGGCAGGGGTCACCAATGTTTTTATAGTAATAGTAACAACAACAACAATAATAACAATAAAAATAATAATAATAATCTACGATTGGCTGGCAACCAGTTCAGGGTGTCCCCTGCCCACTGCCCGATGATTGCTGGGATGGGCTCCAGCACCCCCGCGACCCTACTGAGGATAAGCGGTGCAGCTAATGAGATGAGATAATAATAATAATAATACGAAGAAGAAGGATAAGAACACGAATAATAATGACTGAATGAATGAATGAAACTTTTATTTCGAACATGACAAAACAAACACAAAACAACAAATCGAAAAAAGGAAAACCAAAAAACCCACAAACAATGTTATCTCACATATTTGAAAGGGAGTAGGAAAAAGCATATGCTTATTAAATCCTACCCCTTTGGCTTCATTAATAATTGTGTCCCACAGTTAGCTCTTCTGTGAATTTACACCTCTCGACACATTGGCTCTGTGGATACGCGGTCTCTTCATTATCATCAGTATCACCACTTCCAACACTGTTTTTATCCTACGAGATTAATTTAGTTTTACCCCTCTCTTAACTCTATACTGGTAGTAATCGCCTAATATCATTCAGTCCCAAATAATGACAATAATAACAATTAATAATTATACATATTACCATTATATCAATATAATAATAATAATGATAATAATAATAATAATAACAATGTTTATTTTCTTACATCTATCTTTTGCTATATCATTCAGACACCATTTTCTTCCTCTCTGTACTTTGACAATAGTTTTTTTGTGTCTGGATTTGAACAGGTGAATAGCTCATCCTGTAATTTATTCCAAAGTTTAACTCCACATATAGACAGATACATATTTTTCCTGGTAGTTCTTAGGGTTGGATTTTAAAGTTCCTACATCCCCTCATGATATAGCTCCCTTCTTTTCCTGTGAATACTTTTTGTATGTTCTCCGGCAGGATATTTTTGTTCACTTTGAATAGTAGATGTGAATTGGAAAACTCTATTAGATCAAACAGTTTTAATAATTTGGACTGCAGCAAAATATTGGTATGATCAAAGTATCCTGCTTTGTCTATAATTCTTATTGCTCATTTTTGGAGTGCACAAAGGGGATGGAGTAAACTTTTGTATTTATTGCCCCAAACTTCTGCACAGTACGTTAAGTGTGACAAAACTAAAGGACAATATGATAAGTACAGCACATTATAATTTAAAAAGAATTTGGCTTTATTAATAATTGAAATACCTTTAAATACCATAGTTAGTACGTGTTTGACGTGTGCTTTCCAATTTAATTTTCTGTCTATTGCAATTCCTACAAATGTAATTTCTGATACAATGTCTAAGGCAAAACCATCCCTTTTTCAACGCCAGGTCTAGATTTGCCTTGTGTTTACCGAAGAATATCACTTTAGTTTTATTTAAATTTAAAAATAATTTATTTATCTCCAACCATGTTTTAGGGTAATTAATTCACTATTAATATTTGTTACTAGATTAATATAATTATTGTTGTAATAATAATGATAATAATAAGAATAAGGTGAATAAGAAGAATAAAAAGAATAAGAATACTTTTTGAAACCATCAGCTAGACCAGGGGTCGGGAACCTATGGCTCAAACAGCTAGCAAGCCATATATGGCTCTTTCTATGAATATCTACGGCTCAGAGACAAATTTGATTGCATGCAAAATTTCTCCATCCTATTCGAAACTTGAGTTGTCCTATTCAGGTACACGCAAAGCCAATCCAGAGCTAAGTCTTATGGCGTTACTTCGCAGTATATATAGGGCAAGTTTTTCACTACAATTTACAGTCAAGGTGTCACACAAAAAAGGGGGGAAAAAACTCGTTTTGGCTGTACAACGCTAAAGAATCCTTTATATAAAAGTTCACTATATAATCTGTGTTCAGTGTTCAGATACCTTATGATGAATCCACAGAACACACTGTAAATACGCCAAAACACCGGAAGAGAACTTAGTCTTTTGATTGGGTGAGTGGGAGGGATGGGTGGAGCCATGCAAAAAGCGCAAGCACTCCCTCCCATCTCTCGCCCTACGCCATCTGCGTCAAAAGTGAGCTCATCAGGCTCCCTATTTGCAGAATGTTGTGACGTTTTTACACAATAACAACTTGCATCTGGTTTTGAAACCAATATGTATGAAAAAAAGGGTCAAAAGGAGTTTAACCGATCTTGAGTAATTGCAAGAAAGAGACAATTTTAAAGTGGTATGTTTGTTGATTTTGGGACAGGGGCTCTGGCATTATTCTCTTTTCATAATTTTTATCAAATCATCAAAAATAAATGTGCTGAAGACTAAGCTTTTGTCTGGGGTGCGGGTTTAGCAATTTTGTAAATTTGTCTCATAATATATGGTGTGGCTCTTTCCCAAAATAAAATTAATATTTTTTGCTTTTATGGCTCTTTGAGTCAAAAAGGTTCCCGACCCCTGAGCTAGACCTTTGATATACATTTCTAAAATAATAAAAATGTTGTTACTATGTTGATATTATGGTCTGTATTGTCACACACATACCAAAATGGGCTGCTGCCCGTCAATATCGAGGTCCGACTCGTCTCTGAAGAGTGGGATGATGCTTATACCTAAAAATGAGGGTGACCAGATGATGAAGGTGCTGCAACTGAGTCAGATCAGGAGGCTTCCTCTGCTACTGATAATCATGGAAACCAGTCCTGTTTTTTTAATGTGGGGAAGCCCCTACCCCAAAACACCTGGAAAGGGATGGGCACTGCCACGCTGTACTTGCTAAACAGTCACATTTGGGTTGCAAGTGCAGATGGTTTAAGAGATCCGTAAACCCAAGAAAATAATAAGGTCTGTCGACCCACACTGTGCTTCAGTGAGCTGCAGGAGGCACCACACATACATACACATTGGGGATATTGCACAAAACCAAGATAAGGGATTATGCCTGGATATGTTTCTTATTTTCGCTCAAGTTAGTCTTAAGTTGGTTTCATGAGTGAAGGTTAAATTTAGATTGGCTCAGTTACCATGGGGATTTATTCTCTAACCAGCTCCAGACCAGCCTATGAACCAGGCTGAGATTCTCCCCAGAGATACAGCTGAATGACTACTGTCAATCGTGTGAAAAATTAATGGTTTTAATATGTTGTATTCATTTATATGTTGCATTCATAAAGGCTAGACTGTAATTTCATTAAACTCTGATGAATATATAATTGCAACAGTCATTTTATCGTCATTCATGTGGTAAATCTATTGCTGTTTGGCAATGTGTTTTATTGCTATGGCAATTTAATTCTGTTGAATGTTTATTATTGCTGTTTCTGATACTCTAAAAAGTAACCGAAAAACATACCAAGTGTCCATCAAAAAACATCTTTGACGAGGGTAATATAGTACAGAGACCCCTCGCTATTTGGTGCTACTTTCATCGCTTGTTAATTGCTTTGAAGATTTTGAATTGGGTGTTTATTGGGTGGGCGTCACTGCCTGTGTGCCCTACTATGATAGGCTGTTGTATGCTGTCAGTCAAAGAGGGCAAGAACGCGAGTTATACATCCGAACAAAAATAAACAGAGAAGCATGGTGACCCCTAGTATTTAGCAGCTCTTTTTTTTGAAAATAAATTCATCAATTAAATCGGAATCTGAGGAAAGGGTGGGCCTTATTCTATCTGTTGACAGTCCTGATTTGGCCAGTGGGCCGCATGTTTGTCACCCCTGCGTTAGTTAGATGAAACAAAATGGCAATTATTAAATCTATTACTTTCTTATGTGTATTCGAGATCATAAAATGGTTGTGATGACATATAACTTAAGCCTTGCATCTGCCCAATTTCGTTTGAGTTTCTACTGTTTTTCAGTAAACACTGCTCATAAGTCATATCAGTAACTGGCAGTACATAAATGACTGGGTTAATGCACTCTTTATCTTAGCATATCAATTTTTAATGGCTTGCTAGCTGTTTGAGGAGACCTTCATATCCTATATTGTCCTTGGCCCAATGTACAATGCAAGGCCCATTTGTTCTGGTTGGATGAGTCTGGTGCGGGTGAACGTCAATGACTTTTGGAGTGAAAATCATTGCATTATGATCTTGTTATTGATACGGAGCTGGTATAATGAAAAATGACTCAATCTAATAATGCAGGATCATAAGTATATGACTGTTTGTGGTATTGTGGGTTACCTGTGTCTGTCTTTTTTAGCTTCTACATCGTGACATGGACAAATATGGATCCATATAGACCAGAGGTGGGAAAAATACTGCTTCACCATTTGGCCCGCTAAACAAAAATGGTCAACTTAATAACAATATATATAATAGTAAATGAAGTACTACTAAAAAAAACACGTTTTTGGGTTTTTTTGGTGTCAACTTTGTCCACATTTCTCTTTGTGTGTCTACAACAAAAAAATACTACTACTGAAATACTAAAAAAAATACTGCCAAATTGCTACAAAACTAAATATCAAATTTGCTTGGACACTGGGACTTAATATATTATTTTGCTTTCATTCTAAAAATAAAATAGTACTATATAAATACTACAAAATTATATTACTATTAATAATATTACAACAGAAATACTCAAAAAATAAAACAAAAGTAATACAGTATTACAAAAATATGAAATAATAACTCTAAAATACTACTATGGAAATATTTCAAAAATACCACTACAGTAATACTATATTACACAAACACTACTACATAAATATTATGACAGAAATACAACAAGAATACTACTACCTAGTACTTCTATGATGGAAATATAAGCGAAATAATACAGAAATACAAAATCTGTACAACTATGGAAATAATACAAATATATGATTACAGATATACTACAAGTATACAACCACAGCAATACTACAACATACTACAGCTATACTATATAACAAAAAATCTCCTATGGAAATACAACAGAAATACTACAATGGAAATATTACAAAAATACTTCTGCAAAAATACTACACAAGTAAAATTACACTAATACTACAAAATACTACAGAAATACTATAGAGGTCGGACCGCAGAAATACTTTGTGAAGCTCTTAACACATTACTATATATTTTTTTAACCGGTACTGTATAATTACACATTTTATTTTCACACTAAATTGAGGAAGGATGCTCTAGGCCTCTTACCCTGTTGTGGGTCGACATTTTTAAAACTGGAAAAAGGAAGCGGCTTATCGTACTGAGTTGAAGGAGTTGTTTACTGGTCGAAGTGACACTGAGGATGAATATTTCATTGTATTTAATGATTTGGAGTGAAGCAGATAGTAACGTCACATGATGGCAACAAAATATTATCTGAAGAAAGGATAGTCCTGAAATCATTTTGACTGCTATAGTGCAATACAGTAAAGCAGCAAGATTATTTTAGAATTAAAAATAAATTCATCAATTCAATCAACACAACAGCAGTTATTTGTCTATTGATATACTAAAGCCATATCCCCAAAGTGAGAGGTGGCTAGAGTCAAAACACACTCACATTCATCTTAAATTCATTCATTCCCCTTCGCGCTTCCCAACTTTAAGCCCACATCACAACAAAGGGTGAATTGCTCTTCCATCCAAGCCTTCATCAGCAGAGACGTCTGACAGCGTTAACTAAATTATTTTTAAGAGAATAAGTCGCAGTTTTTTTCCACAATTTGGACAGAAGAGCGATGTATAATCTTGTGCGACCTAAATGTGAAATTACTAACACATTCCTATATTATTAAGTTTTATATTTTCCTTACTGGTATATCATCACTGAATCGCAAGAGGGCGCTGTGGCCTTTGTTGATCATTGCCTTCTTGTGTAAGGGACATTTTTTTGGTAAAACTGAGGCAAGTTAAACAAAATGGAACCAAAAAGAAAATCATATTCTACAGATTACAATGTTTCAAATAGTGAAATATGCCGCCGAAAACTGTAATTAAGGAGCAAGAAGAAAGTTTTGGGTTAGCGAAATGCTGAGGTAAAGATGAGTGACGTAAGCGACGCAAAAGCGGAAGGAGGAAGTGGCGCATCATCTACATGTTAATCAGTAAAATTGACACAGAGGATGACGATTTCATTGGATTTAGTAATTTAGAAAGAAACTGGTGGTTTGGTAAGCCTGTTCTTTATGCTTGAGTTATCTGAATAATGTAACGTCGTTACTGACAATACCTGTCTTGTCCATCATGTAACGTTAGTATGGTTGGTTGGTTGGATGGAACCCCTAACCACCAGGGTCATAGAGGCAACCTTTCCTGTGGTGTTTCTTGGGCAAGCCACCCCTCTTCAGGCCAACAAATGTTTCCACCTGGTCTCGAACCGGAGACCTTTCACGTGTCGGGTGATTGTGCTAACTGTACGCTCATTCGGAAATGTTTGTTTATGGTGTTGGATTTTATCAAATAAATTTCCCCTAAAACTGCAACTTATCCTCCAGGTGCCACTTATGTTTTGTCCTTGTCGTGATTGCCTAAGTGAAGTCACCTGGGGCAATCGTTTGGCGCACTTAAGCGGTCTGCGTCCAGAGATGGACGTTCGAGTGTACTCTTCGTATCCCTGAGTGTTTCTCCAGACTACAAGGTACCCACGACTTCTCTTGCCTGATTTATGCCTGCCTCCTGTTTTTGACCTGTTTCCGTTCCACGTTTTGCGACCTACTCTCCCGCCCCGGCAATCGACTTACCCGCTAAGCTGCACCTTCCGTCTATCCATCACGGAGCTGCCATTCCGCCCGAAGATGCTGACGACCAACAAGCAAGCGCCGACGTCCCAAGCCAGCTCCAACAACTCTTTCAAATAAAAACTCTGAAACTAACGCTATTGGATCCGAGAGTCTGTTCTGGTCCTTGACCGAACACTTGAACCTTAACATGGATCCAGCGGAGGTTTCTCTCCCCTACGGAGAATGCGGAAATCCCGAGCAGCAATCCGCGTAACAGCGCCTACTCCATCCACACTGAAGCACACTGTACAGCAAATAGCCCATGACGTATCCACCCTGGTTCAGCAAGTACAACGACACCAGCACTTGTTCAAGCAGCATCAGCAACACAGGGCAAGTTTTCCCGGCATGTTTTCACAGCAAACAACATCATCAGGGCAAAGCAACACTCCCTCGAATACCCGGCCACGAAATCCGACTCTGCCCCTTCCCGATCAGTTCGGCACCGGCATTGTTGAACAACGAGAGGGTGCAGCGGAGAAATTCTGTGGAGATCCTGCCCAGATCCGCTCCTTCCTTGTAAATTGTCGGCTGATATTCGACCTCCAGCCCTGCAATTTTGCGACCGAAGCGGCAAAAGTGGCTTTTGTAATAAATCATTTGTCTGGACGAGCCCGCCTCTGGGGAACGGCGGCATATGAACAAGGGGCGACGGCATGCACCTCATTTAGTCTCCTGGCCCAAGAAATGACCACGGTTTTTGACTCTGGTTCCTCGTCGGCCGACGCTGCCCGTTTGATCATGAACATTCGCTAGGGGAGACATCCCATTGCCAACTACGCAATCGACTTCCGTACGCTAGCAGCCCAAAGTCACTGGAATGAAGAGGCGCTGGTCAACGCCTACCTCCACAGTTTGGCCGGTTACGTCAAGAATGAATTAGTATCCCACGCTCCTCCGGCAACACTTGACGAAGCTATTGACTTGACCGCCCGGATCGACCGGACGGTTCAGGCGTGACACCAGGAGAGGGGAAGTCCCAGCCGATTCTTCACCAGGCCAGCTCAAGAAGCGGGTAATGTACCGAACCCCTCAACCGCGTCTACCACCCTCTATGAGATGATGGAGGTGGATCGTACTTCCCTCTCGGTCGAAGAACGCCAGCGAAGGCGTTCCGAACGGCTATGTTTTTACTGCGGCGGCGAAGGTCATAGGGTGGTCAATTGCCCGTTAAAAGCCAACGCTCGTTGGACATAGGGGACGTCCGATTGAGCTCGGCTTTAGTTTCGTGCCCCAGGACTGATAGACCGGTCCTCCAGGCCCATCTCCTTCTTCCCGGTTCACCTCAGTCCTTACATGCCCTGATCGATTCTGGCGCTGAAGCTAATATCCTTGATCTGTCCCTCGCACGCAAATTAGGGATACCCGTTAAACCCCTTCCTAATCCGGTGTCAGCCCGGGCTTTAGATGGTCACCTGTTAGGCACCGTATCTCAAATAACGGAACCCATAGAATTACAGTTGTCTGGAAATCACCGAGAGAAGATCCGATTCCATTTATTTCACTCCCCGGGCCAACCCCTGTTCTGGGCCATCCATGTTTGGTCCAACACAACCCCCACTTTGACTGGCGTACTGGGTCGCTTCTGGAATGGGGCATGGACTGTCACCAAAACTGTCTGCGGGCCGCTCCTTACCCTGACCGTTCCACTTCCCCAAAGGCTCCACCCGATCTGTCCAAAGTCCCAGTTTGCTACCACCACCTACGGGAAGTGCTTCTTTGTCGGAAAGAAGGACAGGTCACTCCGACCCTGTATAGACTATCGAGGGCTTAATGACATCACAGTTAAAAATTGTTATCCTTTGCCAATGCTTGCCTCTGCTTTTGAACTTCTTCAGGGGGACACGATCTTCACTAAGCATGACCTGCGAAATGCCTAACATTTGGTCCAAATCCGGGAGGGAGATGAGTGGAAAACGGCGTTCAACACACCCACCGGCCACTACGAGTACCTGGTAATGCCATTCGGGTTAACCAACGCCCCCCGCCATTTCCAATCCTTGATTAATGACATTTTACGAGATGTGCTCAATCGCTTAGTATTTGTGTAGCTGGATGATATTTTGATTTTTTCGAAGTCCCTCGAGGAGCACCAAAAGCATGTCCAGCTCATTCTCCGTCGTCTCCTGGAGAACTCTCTATTTGTTAAAGCGGAGAAGTGCGAGTTCCATGCTGAGACTGTTTCGTTCCTGGGCTACATTGTAATGGAGGGGAGCCTTCAGATGGACCCTGCTAAAGTATCAGCCGTTACCTCTTGGCGTGTCCCGGAGTCTCGCAAGAAACTTCAACAATTCCTAGGATTCGCCAACTAACCCGATGACCAGACTCAAGAGTCTTCAGCTGGTACAAAATGCTGCAGCGAGGCTTTTAACAAGGACAAAAAAGTACGATCACATCACCCCAATTTTGGCTAACCTGCATTGGCTCCCTGTTAGCCTAAGAGGCGATTTTAAGGTTCTCCTATTACTATACAAAATTATACATGGACTTTCCCACTCATATCTTTCAGATCTGATTTCCCCCTATGTCCCGGCCCGAAGCCTTCGTTCCGAGAGCGCCGGTCTCCTGGTGATCCCAAGAGCCAAGAAGTGTTCCGCTGGTTCGAGAGCGTTCTCCATCCGGGCACCGGTGTTGTGGAAAGCTCTTCCCCCTGAGATCCGATCTGCAACCTCAGTGGAAATGTTTAAATCTAAGCTTAAAACTCACTTCTACTCTATAGCATACGAATAATCTAAACTTCTTATATGTAATAACTTGTGAAGCCCTTAGAGACTATTTGTGATAAGGGCTATACAAATAAAAATGACTTGACTTGACTTGACTTAAATAATGTAGGCTCATTTTGGCTGTAGTCCAGTTTTGATTATGTAAAACACATTTTTTTTCCCAGCTTATAATATGGTGCGCATCACAGTCCATTTTTTTCTGGTGCCTGGAATGAATCCAACAGCAACTCCTGAAGTCTGAAATTGAAAATAGGAATGCATGTATTTAATCACTGAAATGTGTCATGATTTCCCCACAGGCTTTGAATGGACATTTGTAAGAGGAAAAGGAAAATGACAAATAGAATTTTAAAGAGACTTGACCTGAGCCAGGAGCATGCGGTACATCAAACTAAATATCATCTTCTGTACCTGTCCTCCCCCTTAACGCGGTGACATTCCTCACTGGACATCCAGCCCTTATGGGAATTCAAGGCCGCCATTCCCACATCAATCTTTTGGACACTATGCCCTCAGCTTGCATGTTTTTGTCTCCTGCGGGCACTTTCCTCCTTCCATTCACCACCCCCCCCCCCCTTTTTTTTTTGCTTTTTCCGTCTTGTGTGCTGACATTAGTTCCATTAGGGCTTGCAGCTCTGCTCCTCACCCTCTCTACAAATGGCCATTTGTTATGGAGACGGAAGGGATTTGTACTTCTGTCTAATCAATCACCAGCCTCACTAACCTTATCGCCTCTGCGTGACTCTCAAAATGTCTTATGCAAATGCTGGTTTGAGTGTTTTATTGCATTCACAGTTTAAGTACTGTATGGTTATTGTTATTATTAAAGCATACGGTGAAGATACATTTTGAAGGGAAAATTGATGGTTTGATAGATACTTATTGTTGCCTCCAAAGATTGACTGCAATATACATTATTGATTTTCCGGACTACAAGGCCTGCTTTAAAACCCCATTTGCCGGGAAATTAGAAAGTGTGCCTTACATATCAAGGCGGATGAGATTGGAAATGCTTACAGTAATTATAGGTGTGCGTTATCATACAGGGTATACCATATTTAAGTACCATACCATAATTTATCAAACTGATTAACATCGCTGACATAAATTGCAAAACATTGTATGCAACGAAATTCGAACCAGAGTAGTGACGACAACAGTGATGGCATTAGACCGTATCTCATTATCACACTATTTGTACTCTGCCAGGAACAGTGATATGCATAGTGCATTCTGCTATGTTCCACATTCTCTCCACCTCTTCACCAAGTAACGTAAGAGAATGGAGAAAACAGAAAGTTATTAACCTATCAGAATTTACTATGCAAATCAGTTTTAAGGCACCATGAGTAAAAATAGTGTGATAATGAGATTACCTCTGATGCCTTGTTATATGTCATCTGTATCACCGGTCGCCTAGTGGTAATGTGTAGACACTCTCACCGCTACTATTATATTCGATTTACATTGCATGAAGTTTAGGTCGGAGGCACATATTAATACAATGAATTAATATGTTTTCGTACAGAAAAATGCTCTTACCGTATTCTCAATTTTATGGGCCTTAAAGTCTGATGTGCCTCATGTATGAAACATATATGACAAATGACTATTCTTAGGGTGAAAACTACAGTATTTTGACAGGAAGTTTTCGGGGAACTTAAACGGTGTAACCTGCTGCCCACAAAGATCACGAGTAACTGCATTTAATTTCACTCCTGATTAACATGAATTAATGCATTCTTAGCATTTGACACCAACGCTAAATGTACTGGTCATTTACATTTAACAGTGCATTTATAAGAAAGCAAAACAAGAATCTAACACTAG